>NW_025335817.1:9159034-9181013 GCF_004798865.1 Varanus komodoensis | reverse complement strand
CCCAACCTATGGAATTCACTCCCCAAAGAGGTCCGCCTGGCACCGTCGTTACTGGTTTTTCGGCACCAGGTAAAGACCTTTTTATTTAAACATCATTTTAATTGTTAAAATATATGATCTGGCCAGGGCAACTTCTTCTTCCTTCTCTTTTCTCCTCCTATATTATTTATTTACTTATTTTATACTGTTATTTTTAATTTTATATTATTATGTTTGAAATTCAGTGTATTTTTTGTTATTTTTGTATTTAATGGTAATTTATTATGTTCTATTGTATTTCAATGTATTTTATTGTGTTGTGAGCTGCCCCGAGGCTTCGGCAAGGGGCGGCATAGAAATGTTATAATAATAATAATAATAATAATAATAATAATAATAATAATAATAATACTTGGGTGGGTGGGTGTTGAAGAACATTCAATGTGAAAGGTAGATCGGCAATTGAAGAAAATAGTACATTTTTGCTTCAAGCTCTTTCTTTATCTCTATTTTCTGTGGCAGAGTATTTGCAAAGTGCAGCACAGTGGATGCCTAAGTTCTGATCCACATGTTTGTCTGGAAAATGCACATCAGGATTGTTCCTGTTAAAATTCATCCAACATTGAATTATTCCAATATCTGAAGGCCAGACCCCGGCTCTGGGGCAAGAAGCTTGCTACCTCCACAAGGAGAGGGTGGTCCTTTTCCACATTCCTTAGGCAAACCTTTGCGCTAGTCTTAACAAGTGCCGTGGAAGCAGTGGCAAGGCGGAACTGCTTGAGATGAATCAGAACTCCAAAATACTCTTCAGTTTGGCTGAGGATTTTCCTTTGGGGTTTTTTTTTTTTGGGGGGGGGGGGAAGGGTTAAAGAAAGGTGTTACCAGCAGGGGCATCAGAGAAATCTGCTATGTATTCTAATGGGTTCAGATTTCTATGACTCTCACCTGAAGGTTTCTCAGGTGTGTGTGCATTTTTTCCACATCACATTGATCCTGCAGTCTGCCTTAAAAAAAAATTGGGGGAGGGGTCTTGTGCAAATTTACAATTGCACGAATGAGCATTAGCCCTAAGAAACACTTACACAATTAGAGCAACATATTCAAACATCCCTTTAAAAAAGAAAAAATCCAGTTCTGTCAATGAGTGGGGGATGGAATGGAAGGAAAGATGCTTGACAATCTGTGAAACACAGATGGAAAGCAATTAACAAAATGCATATATCCCTAGTTGCAAGCCAGCCCCCAGGCCCTCGACCCCCTTCCTCCTGTTCCAGCAGCAGCAGCAGCAGAAGAGAGCTCCCCCACCACTGCCACCTCCTCTGAC
This sequence comes from Varanus komodoensis, assembly GCF_004798865.1. Classification (NCBI taxonomy): domain Eukaryota; kingdom Metazoa; phylum Chordata; class Lepidosauria; order Squamata; family Varanidae; genus Varanus; species Varanus komodoensis. The sequence continues at coordinate 9,179,710 of NW_025335817.1, read as the reverse complement.
TCCGGGCTAATACAGCACTGGGACACTTAAAGAAGAGGTCTTTTATTTATAGCATTGGTATATGACTCCCATATCTGGGCAGCTTCTTGACAAGTGAGCAGTAAAAAGGTAAAACAGATGAAAGAATAAACACAATACATTAAAACAGGATAACTTTAAAAGCATGACTAGGCAGCAAGACCATCGTTGTTTCAGGGACACATACAGCTGTAGGGCAGTAAGAATCCTCAGAAGAACTACAGATCCCATGGTCAAACCACAGGAGCCCTTGGAAGGACCACACCTCCCCTAGTCCAAGAAAATCTGTATCCATCACAGCACCAGATCTCATCAATCTATTTTGCAGGCCATGGAGGAGATGACATGAAACCCCCTTTTTCATGGACACCACAAGGTTAGGTAAAGTGAGTCTTGGGCCTGGGTTGCAGGAACAAGCCTCTGGTGTCATGGGTGACAACTGAATTGTATGAGGAAGACTTCCTGCTCAGATCTTGCACCCAAGGAAGGATTTTGGGAAGCTATAAAACTTATCCAGGTCCCCAGAGTCAGAGCCTGGCTCAAGAGACCTTTCCTGGCATCACTAGTGATTGCCCTAGGTTTGCAGCTCAGCTCAGCAGGCTGTTGAAAGCTTTTCTGGATGCTGCTGTTGGAGTTGTCCTGATAGAAAAATAGAAACAGAGTGAGTCAGAAGGGGTCTCCTGGGCTATCTAGTCTGACCCCTGGCTTCCCATGGCTCCGCTCATGACATGCCTACCACTATAATAAAAGTTATAGTTTGAATTTTGAATCTTTGCCCCTTTCCTACACCCCACCCCCACACCCAAGTGTCCAGAGTTTTTCTATTCAGGCTCTTTCTATGAAAAAAAGATGAGCCCCAGGATATGAGAATGATTCACCCACTGGCTAATTGCTTCCTCAAAGGCAGAGAGAGCACTGCCAACAGGGGAATGACACAATGCAGCTAGTTTGAGTCTACAGAACAATCAGCTAGAATGTGCATGCACCTCTGGTTAGCAGTGCCAGTGAATAGATGCTGTTCCAAGTACAACCTTGCCCGAGACTCGGAAATCGCTGCCAGCTGCTTCTCCAATTGCTATTCAGATACTGAGCCAGCTCATGCATTGCCTTTAGGGATTTTAATACCTCAGACTGTAAAAAGCAAATATTGAAACCTGTTAAATTCTGTAACTTCTGACTCTTTTGTTTTTTACCTGTCCCTCAACATCTCGATTTGTCCGGATGTTTTTCTGATGTTTCCCTGGTGATTTCTCAATATTTCTGTATGGTCCTTGTTGCTGCTATATTGTTCTTGCAAATCATCCATTCTATGTCTCCTTCCCCTCCCTGCAATGTGTAAGTGACACCAACTCCATAAAACACTCTGTGCATGTTTTGTTTCTTTGTAGTGAGTCTTCAGCTGGCTATCCCTCAGTGTTGTTGTAATTTAGGAATACCTGCCTGATGTAAACAAACTGTTGGATGCTTGATAGTACGCTCCCTTTTGGATCTGGACATTCATTCTTTGCTGGCCTGAAATCCTGACACTGCCACCATCAATAGATTCCACCAAAGACAGTCCAGGAAAAAAGCCATTGGCACAGAAGATTAAATAATGGGCGGCAGAAGACTTAGCGACCTCACCAAAGATCTGTTAGCCCAGGAGACTAAAACATGAATCTGCAGGAGTCTTGCCAAGCTGCTGTGTCAAGCACAGAATTTCCAGCTGAGGGGACCCTGCACTGAAATTAATGAAAGGCAGAAGTGCTAACCCAGCGTCTGCAGTCACCCTTCAGTGATGTGCATTAATTCCTATGGAGTTTTATGAAAGCTGGTTGCGTTGGTGCAACTCACCTGCAGGTCATTGCAAGAAATAAAGAGTGTGCTCAAGTGGAATATGATTCTACCCATAAAGTCAAGGCAAAGAAGGTGCACCATGGATATTATACTGCAACTCCAGCTCTTCTTTGCTCAATGCGTAACACAGAGCAGAAGTGGATCTGCCAGCCTGATAATGTTTCTGTTCCCAAAACTGAGGATGCAGGAGGTCCCAAGAAGGCACTTGCTAGAGCCCCCTTAAGCCCTTTTCAGTCTACATGGCAGCCAGTTAAGCCCTGGCAGCTAAGTCATTGCAGGCTGGGGGCAAGCCACAGGAATCTGCTCACCAGAAGTAAAATTATTCCTCCAAGTGGCAGATGTGGTGCCTCCCTGATGACAAGATGGGAGTCAAAAGGGGCCACCGAAAAACAAGAGAAAGGAATTAGCAGGCTGAGGTTTGCAGAGATACAAAACGTATTTCCAGGGGCTCCCTCCTCTCCAAAGACGATCCCAGTGAGGGCTGAGCATGCTTAACACTCACCAGACACCACGGTGTGTCTGCTGCAAAAGAAGAACAGAAATCCCAGTGGGCGTGGCAGAGAGAGTCTTTTATACCATCCCAGGATGGCCGACTGGCTGGAGGCCTGAACATGAGCCCGTCTGTTAGAACATGGAGATGCACTGAAACGTGTTGCAGCAAGCCTAACTTTTTGTTGCATGACTAACGGTGGCTGATAAACCTACGTGCAGCTGGAAATCCATCCTTTAGAATCTATGAAGAGGAATCCCCTATTTGACAACCGTGTACATGCTTCTGAAATGGCTAATGGGTTGCTATGTTTTGATGGGTCTCTCTCCTCCTTCCACCCCTTCCACTTTGGGAAGATCTACCAGTAGTGACAATTTAAACCATGCATTAAAGAACCTGGCAGAAGTGGCACTGAAATATGATCAGCTTTCTCTGTTAGCTAGGAGATCATGGGAGCTGTAGGCCAAGTCAACTGGAAGGTGCCATTTTCATGTGAGCTGGACGACATTATGAAACTGTATGCACCATCTCTTTGTTTAGGTGTAGGTATACTTTTCTACACAAGAATTTGTTGTGGTATCATCCTTCCCCAATCAGGATGGTTTATGGGTACTTTAGACCAGTGGTTTTTAACTGCTGGTCCACGGACTGGCACCAGTCCACCAGCATTTCCTGCCGGTCTGTGAAAGAGCCACTGTGGTGAGTGTACACAACAGCGGCATCTCGCTCGCCAGTACTGGAGTAGGTCTAGTGGTGGCTCTCGCTGCCAATTCCCCACCTCTTCCTCAGCTGAGGAGGACCAGGAGGGGAGAGGCAGCTCAATGGGAGCAGCTGGGCCTGCAGTGCAGGGCCCCGAAGACCGAGCCTTTCTCTGCTGTGTTTTCTGCTGGGAAGGGAAATGCTGAGGCGGGATTGTGCTGAGTGTGTTTTTGCTGCCAGTCTGTGCTGGTGTGCGTGGGGGCTTCGAGTGGGTGGAGTTCGTTGTATTTCATTATTCAGCACTATGAATATTAGTCGTCGTGAGCTTTAGTGGACTCTGAGGGATGGTGGAAGACAGGAAGGCCTGGAGGAATGTTGTCCATGAGGTCGCGATGGGTCAGATGCGACTTTGCAACTAACAACAACAAGAACAAAACTTTGTTTGATTTTGTATTGTTCCGCTGGTAATATTGTATTTGAATTTGTATCTGCTATGAGCATAATACTGCATTTATATTGATTTTGCATTTTGCTATTGTAAATTTTTGATCAAGTATTCTTGAAAAGAAGCAACAGCAGATTTCACAGTGGCCTTATCTGAATTGCATATTACTCTCTAAAAATTTCAGTTGTATTTGATTATGTTTAATTTCAATATCTTATTTTATTAGCATTTAACTGCTCAGTTTCTGGTTATTTTGGAGATTTTTTGGTACTATATTTAAAAACTAATACATAAAATACTATATTATGTATATAATGCTTTTTATTTCTGTCTCAGCAGTCTCCAAAATAATTTTCCTATTTTTGCCAGTCCCCAACTGTAGAAAGGTTGAAAACCACAGCTTTAGACAATGTCATGACAGTCCAGTTCTGCTTCCAAACAGCACTTTTGGAAAGCATTTTTAGAGCAAGGAAAATGTGATACTATTATAAACTGAAAGAAAACTCGTTTGCCACTTCTGTAATTGTACTGTTCTACAGTCCCCCTTAGAGGTTCTGTAGCAGAAAATCAGGAAAGAAATACCCTTGGTGTGGTGCTCAGATCCCAAATTTGTGACAAATCCAGAACTACATACAGTGGATTAGCAGCCTCACGTAGAAAGTCTCTATGAAGAGATTTTGAAGGCAGAGTGGTCCTTTCAAACTAATTTCAGTTATTTCTGCACTTGATCATTGTTTTATAAATAAATCAGGTGTTGGAGGGAGGAAAGGGGATTTCTAGAGGCAACAGACATCTCTGTGTGAGTGCTAGATTTGTTTTCCACGTTTGTTCATTGTCTGCTCTTTTTACATCTCTGATTCTCTCTGGAAGTAAACCAAAGACATTCTCCATAGCTAGTTTACAGCCTATTCTTAATCCTGGGGGCAGGGTGGGGGCTGGATTTTATAAGATTAAGAGCTAAAGCCTTGGCTAAGCATATCAGCAGAGGATGTGGCAATGCTAGGTTATTTGCTATCCGTATGCATCCATTCATCTCCGCTTGAACTTGCTCGATCCATTAGGTGACTGGAAGGAAAGAGAGCGGGGGAGAATTAATTGTTCAATGAAATCCAGCTCAGATGTGTAATGAACTTGACAGAAAGCTCCTTTCGCATCCTTTGAATGAGCTTCAAAATGGTCTGGGTTACAGGTGAGCATTCATTCTGAACCCTGCTGCTGAGGTCTTCCAGGACAAATGCAGGGCTAAAGGAGTCACAGCACTGTAACACGCTCTCCGTTTCCTGGAGGGATGAGATGCTCCAGGGCCAGAGCAACACAGGTTTTGGTTTCTCTTGGGGGGGGGGAGGGGGGGTGTGTGTGTCAGGGAAGGGGGGAGAGTTTGCTTTTGTTTTGCTTTCTGCTATATATCTTTCTCTTGCTTTGCAGCTAGCTTCCCAGGCTAGTCTTGCAAGTCCTAGTCTGAAAAGGTGCTGTTAGATGAGTCACTTTCTGGTGGCTTCTCCTTTAACCAAAGTGTTAACCAAGAACCTAGGAAGCTACCAAGCTTTAAGAAAGATAAGTGTGCGATGGGAGACAGGACACCTGCAGACACTCCTCAATCACCTCAGAGGGGAGGCAAGCCAAGAACAATGAATCCAACTCGTTTAGGCAACAGTTCCTTCTCCTCCCTTGAGTTCCTATTTCAAAGGAATGTCTTTTCTATCAAATTGAATGAGCTTAGTCCAAAACCTGAAAGAAAAGTTCTGCCCCACACCAAAGCTGCTGGCATCCAATGAAACTCCTTGATCTCTTCCCTCTCAACTGGTCTTGGAGGCTGGTACCCCATCTACCACACTGAATAAGAGAGCTTAAAACCGAAGGGGAGAAAAACATTCCTGGAGTGGGCAAGAGAGATTCTTGGGCATGGGGGGGGGGGGTCCAAAAGAAAGACCAAGCAACGTTGGGAGATGCTAAAAGAAAGGTTGAGCAACATGCGCTCAGCCTGCGCTCAGCTTGCAGAGCCTGAAGCCGTCCTTGTAGCAGGGCATGGCATAAGCACATCCATCCTCAACTGTTGCTAAGCAATGAAGAAACGGGGTGGGGGCAGTGGAAGAGATTGCGCAGGAGGGCTGGAGAATGTCTGTGAAAGACTCTGACATCGCAGGAGCGAGTGTGCAATTAACTATAGATGCTTCCCCTGCATGGTTTCACTTTCACTGAGCACCAAGATGCTAAGTACCTCCAGCATCTCCCCAGGATCACGTGCAGCCTTGCACGGCAGCGGCCCAGAAGTGGTTCAGCATCGACCTCACAAGCATATGCTGCAGGCAGAGAGCACAGACTGCTTCCTGGCATGCCAGTAAAGCACATGTGAGGCCCAGAACCACTGGCATCTGCCTCAGAGCCAACAGGTAAGCATCAGCTCGTGTTGTTCTGTCTGTGTACTGGATAGCTGTAGGAAATGCTCATTTTTAAAATGTTGCTGTCACTTGGATCTGACACGACGAGAAAGCTAGAATGCTTACCGCAGTGGTTTATTCCCTCTGTAAGCTTGCTTGTTCATAGGCATGAAAAGTGACATGTGTAAAGATGCAAACCCACTGCCTTGCCTTCAGTCAGGACTGTCGCCTGCATGTGATGGTGGGTGTTTGTGCTTGGATGTCCCCAGAGCAGGGGAAATAAGCTACTTGCTTTGGCAATGAACAAAATTCATCTGAATCTTGACATTCCTTAAAATGTTGAATATACACCATACCGTAACTACGTTTATACATAAGAAGGTATGCATATCTCTGTGTGTGTGTGTGTGTGTGTGCACGCGTGTGCGTGCATGGACTCACATGTGCATGCAAGTGTGTTCATGGACATCTGTGGCCAGTTCACAGACATCACTCTTGCTGCTTGGCATTGTCAGAGGAGGAGAGGGTGTCCCTTTTACTGAATGTGTCTGAACATACACTTTCTAAATTACAGTTCAATTAAACTCAGTTCGGGGCAGGCTGGTGTCCCCAGTGTAAGTATAGATGAAAGGCTGCGCTGAATCGGAGTGTGAAATTTAAAGGAGCTGCTCATGGTGCTGAATCCCATTCCCCTCAATAGGTTTGGCTCCATGGATAGCTCCTTGAAAGTTGAGTAAAATCTGCAAGAGGTTCATAGCTCCACTGACATTTTACTTGCTGTTTATTTAGAGTCATGAAGATCCCCTGCAGCTTTGCATAAATAGACTGTATTTGTGGTTCCCTTTGGCTCAACACAAACTCCTGGGCACCCAGCTGTGCTTCAGTACAAAGCTGATTTCCCTGGTTTAATTTACACATGGCAAAGTTTGGGAGTATTCCCCACCCTCCCACCCCACCCCCTGCATTCCCATTATCATAAATACTCTGTGGTGCTTAGCTTTTTATCACTTGGAATTATATGGTGATGTGCTTGCTGGGGCATTTCCAGGGTTCCTGATAGTTTCACAGACATTGAACTTTGATTCTTTATGGGCAGCCTTAATGTCCACTAAAGCCGCACCTGCAGAAAGCATGACAGTGTTCAAGAGAGGAGCATGTCTGCATACCTGTTCCCTGTTCATCTATGGCTGAACCTGCTTTTTCGTCACCTGTATATATGTGCAACAACCTAAAGCCACTGATCTATAGGACCCCTTATAATCTGGGGATCCAGATTGTTTTCTTTCTTTTTCCTCCCAAATCTGTAACTACATTATGTTGAACTTCTGTATATCATTGGTAATGAGTCAGTGTGATTAGATGTCTGGGGGACCAGGATTCAAATTCTCGTTTGACCAGGAATCTCCCCCTGAATGACCTTGGTATTCTCAAGCCCTGCCCTACCTCTTCCTGTTGTTGCAATGATAAGAAGGGAGGGAACCAGTCATAAAAGTAGCAAACTGTTCAGTGTCATCATGGATGGATCGCATGTTCGACATTGGGTTGCACTCCCCATAAGGGGTTCATAGTTTGCAGGTGTTCTTGGACCCAGATTTCTCACTTGAGGTATTCTCTGGCAAGGAAAGCCCATGATGACCTATCTGGACAGAGAGAGCCTAGCTGCAGTTATCCAGGCCCTGGTAACCTCTCTCTCGGATTACTGTAATGCTCTGTACATGGGGCTGCCTTTGAAAATGGTCCACAACAGATCAGCTGTTCCAAAACAAGGCAGCTAGACTGTTAATGGGGGTCTGGCTCATGAGAACACATTACACCAGCCCTCTTCTGGCCGCACTGGCTGTATGGACTGCCAGCTGAAGTCTGGATCTGATTCATGGTACTAGTGCTAGCATTCAAGGCCCTAAACAGCTTGAGAGTAGGTTATCTGAAGGATCACCTTGTACCATGTGTACCTGCCTGGACCCTGAGATCATCTTCGGATCTTTCTCTGAGAGCCCATTCCAAAGGAAGTGAGATGGGTGTCTACCAGAAGGAGGGTCTTTTTGGTGGTGGCAGCCCAGTTTTGGAATGAGCTCCCCAAACTGGTACCCCTGGTGCCTACTTTGCATTCTTTGCAGAGCCAGGTGAAGATTTTATTTGTGTGCGTGTGTGTGTGTGTGTATTTCCCTAGCATTTTAGCAGTCTGTTTAACTTTGTTTTTATATAGTTCAGTTTATTCTGTATTGATGCTATACTTCCATGCTGTCTAACAGCAATTGCAATTATGGTTTTGTTCTTTTAAATTACTTCGTCTGTGTGTGTGCCTTTTAAACTTTTGTTTAACTTTTATTAACCACTGGGAGAGCCTTGGTTATTGGGTGGTATATAAATGAAATAAACAAACAAACAAATGGAATTTAGGACTCCAGATGTGATATGTATTTAGTTGTTTACTATATTTCTACCCACCCACCCCTCACTAAGAGTAAACAGGATCTTCCTTTCCGTTGTGTCCTCAGAGGAACCCGGTGAGGAAGTTTAGGCTGACCGTCAACGACGGCTCTAAAATCACCCCAGAGGTTTCCTGGACGAATGGGGACCAGACCTCAGACCTCCCAAGTCCCCGGTCTAACATTCCTACCTCGAGGCTGCATTGGCTCCCTGAGCAGCTTTCTGTAGGCCAGGGGGAGTTCTCAGTGCACGCTGCAGATGTTTGCAATAGCTAAGGGGAGCTTCCTTCCTGCGATGCTGGCGTGAGCTTCCACTTGGGTGTCCTTCGCCTTGCTCTGCTGAGTAAGGCTACAGGTCTCCATGCAAATGTCTGCCTTGCTGACCACCCAGACCACAGGCTAAGGCTTGCTACCATTGTGGCCGAGCAGCAGAGGCGAAAGTGCCACCTGCAACCGCCTCGCCAGTGATGCTGAGGATGGCGTTCCCAATATTTTAATATCCCCTGCTATTTTGATTGTTAAGATGATTTAAATGATGTTAATATCTTGCCACTTGTTTTATAATCTGCTGCTAGGCCTTTTATTTTGCCTCTGTTGAGATAAAACTGAGGTCTTGCGAAGTTTTACAATAGTGATGGTTCCCAGTTGTTGGATTTTATTGTTGTATTATCTGTTAGTTTTAATATGACTTGTCAGTGTATATTTTTAACCTTGTAGCCACTCAGGGAGCCTTATTAGCTAATGTGGCGGGATAAAAATCCCCTTTTCTGCAAAAGCCATGCTGGCGGGCTGCCACAGCGGAGGAGCCACGGGGGGGGGGGGGGGGATGCCGAGGCTGCACAGCAGCAGTGGCCGGCGGGCAGTGGCGCAGCTCAGGGGGCTTCAGGGCTGGAGCCCAGGCCATGCGGCCCCAGACGGCCGTCGGCAGCGAGCAGCGGGCGGTGGGATGAACAGCAAGCGTGCTGAGCTCCACGCCAACAGGTGCCCCGTGCAGGGGCCACTAGAGCTGACGCTGCTTCCGCAGCACATTTTCCTCCTCTCCTGAGGCCTCGTTCCTGGCAGGAAGCCTTAAGAGAAGACAGCTGGCCCTTCTGCTTGTGCAGCCACACCTCTTTGGCCTTCAGCTCCAAGTGCCAAGGGCTTCTCCCGGTTGGAAGCTGGTCCTCCAGCTGAAAGAGGTTCTACAGGGCCAGGCTGGCATGTTCCTGATATCTGGGTCCCAAACCAGTCACAAAAGGCTTCTATTGGTTAATGCATTTGTATAGCAAAGTTCTTGACATGGAGGGTGGCATGTAGGCGGCTTGGGCTGAGATGCAGAGGCCGGTGTATGGTGCCAGTCGCAACTGACCTGTCTCCTTTTCTCTCCCTCTCCCTGCTCCCCTTTTCAACTGCTACAGGGAAAACGAAATCCTTTCTCCTGTCAAAAGCAGCAGTGCTTGTGGTCTGGCTAACCTTGGGTTCCGTGCAAGAGGAAGAAAGGTGGGGTGCAAATGGAATAGCAAATTCACCATTCCCCCCTTGACATCAGACAAAGGCTGACAGACAGAAGGACCCAAGGGAAGCCATTGCCTTTTTAAAACTTTTGGATCTGAAGGGAGTGGAGGGGGTAGGAATTCTGCTTGCCTTCCTGGGACGACTTCGCACCTTGTCTGGGTGACACAAAGCCAGCCTGAGCCAGGCCCTCACTGGGATGGAACTGTGCAGGGGAGGATTGCTCTGGAAGGTCCCACAAAGCCCCTCGCATCCGTGTGCCGCTCGTGTTCTTGATGGATGTCCTTCCATTTAGCACGGGTGAGGATGCCCTCAGATCCAAAGCAGGACGGTTAGGCGGCCGGTGTGATGTCACAGTGGTTCCCATTTCTCTGCCAATGGGGAGGAAGTCGAGTGGAGGGGCAAAGGCAGAGGGGCAGGGCCGGGGAGCGCAGAATGTGGGATTGCCAGCTGACCCCCACCCAAATCGCATTGGCTCAGAGTAAGTCGCATTATTCCTTTCTTTCCTCAATTCTCCATGTTGCGTATCAGGAATAATCTGCAAAATGCACAGTAGGACACAAGGAAATCCAACTGCGACTGCTACTCGCCTTGCCAGTCTCACCATCCGTCCACCCATGAGCCACAAAAACCTTCAACACAGACAGGCATGTATTTCCCATTTGCTCCTCCTGCACCTCACAAGCAAGAAAGAGAGGCTTACTAGGGATGTATGAGAATGTTGTATTTACTGGCAAAACATGTGAGTAACTCACAAATGTGGTTGTGCGCTTGAGTGCGAGTCCAATGAAAAATTTCACAAGCTGATAAACTACCTTGCATTTGGCATGTGCAACTTTCTCCAGTTCCCTTTTGCACAAGTTCCCCCTGCACACTAAAAGCTCTGTTTTAGGACATGGAATAAATGTGCATACATGTCTCCGTTTTTTGCACCATTTGGAGAAATTAGGGCAAATTTCACCTTTGATTGCTGTCTGGTTTGTGGAATCTTCCTATCCTTGTGGCGTGAATGGAGATCACAGATGTACATAGGATTCAGGCGCAAGAAGAGCAGTTCATGGATGCTCAGAGAATCCTAGTGCACTTGAGCATCACCTTGAGCCCCATCAGCTTGAGCATAGCCGTTCCTTTCTGTGCCTTTCACCAAGACCAGCTTGAAGAACACCCTGCTTCCCGCTCCCTTTGCCCCCACTCTCCCAAAGAAAAGCCTTGCCTTGGGAAAGGGGCCGCAGTGGGGGGCAGAAGAAAGTATCTCTGCTGTGGGTGGGAGAAGGCCTCCTCCGGGCTTTTCCGCCTTCCTGGACAGCAGCCGATTAGCAACATGGAGAGCATTGACCCATTGCCAGCACACTGACACTCACTGGCTGTGTCTTTTGCCACCAGCCACTTCATTAGGTCTGCCCAGGAGGCCTCTTCAGGGTAGTTTATATATTGAGGGAGGGAGGGAGGGAGGGAGGGAGGGAGGGAGGGAGGGGGAGAGAGAGAGAGAGAGAGAGAGAGAGAGAGAGAGAGAGAGAGAGAGCATTTGCATAAAGTGTGCTTGTGCGGATTTACTGGGACAGATACAACCTTGGTAATGATTACTGTTATTGAAATAACAACACAATCCATCTCAACATCGCAGGGAGGAGGTGAGAGGGGTCATTCTGTTGTTGATGTCTTAATGGACAGCATCACAGTTCTCATTAGCCTTTCCTATAGTTCTTTACTTTTAAATTAAACTCAGACTGGAAAGAGAAGGCCTTCAAGCAGAGCATTGTCCTCTGTCCAAATGGCCCCTCCTGGTCCTTCTTCTGCCACCTTCAATCTACAATCAACCCCCTTCCCCAGGGTGAGCATTTTTCCTACCTGGAGGGGACGGCGATGCACCGAGGAGCAGAACGAGAGTCTGTCTTGATCTTGCAGGCACTGCTTTGAGCCAAGGTGGTCACCTGAGTGAGCCCCCCAGCATCCAATTCTTGCCCAGTCACTGGGAATATACATATATCTGGAAAAGGACGGGCAGCGGGGTGGTGGGTCGCATGCTCTTTTCCACATAATCTAATTTCAAATACAACCAGGCAGAAAAGGGGAAGGCATCTTTGTACCTTAAAACAGGGGTGGGCAACCTGCAGAGGTTACAGTACTCCAACACCCATCTGCCCAGCCAGCCAGTAATCAGGGATGATGGATAAGCTCGCTGGAAGCCAGCAGGTCTACCAGGCTCTGCCTCAGAGATGCATTGCTCCTGCTTGAGTGCATACCAGCTTCCCCGCAGCAACCTGGGCACGTGACAGAGCGTCTGCTGTAAGACCCTAGAAAGCAGAGCGAAGGCAAGCTGGGCCGCTGCCAACTCTCCCCCCTCCTCCCCCCTCCCTGCTGCCAGCGACTGGACAGATGGCATCCGATCTGCGAGCCGGGGAGCTTTGCTAACAGCCCAAAAGTGTTAAATGGTCCCAAATTCATTTTGCACCAGGCACTACCTCCTCCACTGTATCGTTAAAGCCATTTTGAATGCAAATGTGGCTCCACGTGCCAAGATGGAGAGAGAATGGATTTTTATTAGAGAGGGTTACTGGGGACAATGAGCAGCTCCACACTGTGCAAGCCAATCTGGAAGCCACCAAGCCTGGGCAGACGGATACGCTCCTAATCTGCTCCCCTTCACTGTGCCGTTTGGGCGAAGGGTGTGGAAGTGAAAGCTGGAATGTAGGTCAGTAAATAATATTGGCTACTACGCTTGACACTCCACGCAAGGTCAAGTCCAAGGCAAGTCCAGGAAATGTCTATGCCAACACACACCAATAAGCGGTAAGCGCAGCTGGAGAGGGGAACAATTTGTTCTGGACGAGATCGAAACAGAAATCGCTGCCTGCATTTATTCATTTTTATACCTACAGTTAGGATCTGATCTGCCTCGTTTTCCCCTGGCAAGGAAACCAAGGCAGCACACATGGTCGACTTCCTCTCCATTTCATCTTCACAACAACTTTGTGAGATAGTTGGCAGAGAGTCTGACTGGCCCAAAGTTGCCCAGTGAGCTTCATGGGCAAACCGGGACTAGAAACAAAACCTCCCAAGCCCCACGCCAGGGTTCTAACTGCGATGCCACCCTGGCTTGAACCAGCGCTGCTCCAGCCTTGCTCCAGCCTTGTTCCAGTATCCCCAGCCTTGAACCAGTGCTGCTCCAGCCTTGCTCCAGTCGCCCCAGCCTTGTCCCAGCACTGCTCCAGCCTTGCGCCGGTCCTGCTCCAGCTCCTCCAGCTCTGCTCCAGTCGTGCTCTAGCCCTGCTCTGCTCTTGTTCCCATCCTGCCCCTTGGTCAGATCCGCATAGTGCCTCATTCTTAGCAAAAGAAACAATGCAGTTGCTGGGGGAGCCTCTCTGGGCACATTTCGTAGCCACGGTGTCAGCACCCAGAAGTTTCTCTCATCTTGTTCAGCAGCGCACCCGAAAGACGAGCGTCCGTTGCACAATGCTTGTCCTGCCAGGTGTTTTGGCCTGCAGCTTCCCACAGCTCATAAGAGCGGTACGAATCAAACCCATAATACGAGTTTTCATATTTTAATGTACCAATGAATTGATTCCATGTCGAAACCCCAATTGTATGATCAGTGTTGCTACTACTATTATGTTACCCCCCCCCCCCAACCCGAGAGCAAGTTGCTGGCCCAAAGCCACCCAGTGAACTTCACGGCCAGGTGGGGACCTGAACCCAGATCTCCCCGGTCCCAGTGCAGCGCTAACCACTACACCAGCGTGGCTCTCTGCGGCTGTATGCCACGTGCCCATTGAGCCTACTCTGCCCTGGCAGGGAAGGTTGCTCCCCATTCACAGCACATGTCTTCCTTACGCTGCCGCAATGTCTAATAATAGACATCGTTTAGCTGGCATAATCATTGACCTGGCAATGTTTCAGATACCATGTCTTGGGCTCAATAAACTAATTATTTATCTCTTGCAAGAAAGGGTGGGAAATGCTTGCAGGCATAAGAATCTCCACAGAGAAAATGCTGCTTTAATTAAAGCAGCTGCCAGCAAAAAAAATACACTTTTAGATCTGTTTCTAACCTCCAGTAATTGTGTGCAGTTAACCAATTGAGCAGACCAATCCTATGGCCCTGATGCTCTAGCAACTATGAAACCTGAAGCTTCATAAAGCAGTCCTATGCACATCTTTTAAAAGAATAGGAAAAGTGTTCCCTTGTCTGGTGATTTCCCTTGCCCCCCCCCCCCCCCGCCCAGAATCCCTCCAGTTTTGTGATGGGGTAGAACTGTCATCTGGGGGCTACAGAAATTCCAATTTCATTTCATTCAGTTATTGCATTTCTATAATGCCCCCCAGCCTCTGGCAAATCCTTGGTTTACAAAGATCAAAACCCTAAAAGGAACCTAATAAAACCAGGGGCATACCAAAGGGAGAGGAGGGAGTGAGACAGCAATTTACACAATTAACAATAACAATAAAAATCTCAGGATCCATTTAAAAGCATGCTGGCAAGTGCCTAGAAATGCAGGAAAGTCTTAGGTCAGAAGGGGAGAGGGGCAGGGCTCCCCCTCTTCGCTCCTGCTGCTTCTTGCATTGGCTTTTGATGCTGTTCATTATGGTATCCTCCTGGGTTGGTTCCGCAGGTTGGGCACTGGGGACACTGCGTTGCAGTGCTTCCCGTCTCACCTGTGAGGTTGATTTTAAAGGCCATGCCTTTGCCCCTTGGAGTGGAGCTCCAGGGTTCCACAGGGTACCATCCTTGTCTCCACTGGAAGCGGTCATTCCATTAGGAGAGGTGGGGCCAAGTGCTTCAGTGCACTGACGACAAACCGCACTGTCATGCTGGACAGAGTGCAGATCCTGCACCAGTGCCTGGACTCAGTGACGGCTGGAAGGGGGTCAATGAACAGCCTGCATCCTGGCAGGATGGAAGCTCTGGGGGCGAGTTGTTCCCAGGCCTGGGAAGCAGGCGCTTTGCCTGTTCTGGATGTGGTCACACTCCACCTGGATCCATCACTGGAGTCACATGTGCGCATGCTCCACAATGCTTTGCATCCGGCTCCAGGAGAGAGGCAAAGCTATGCAGTGCCTAAGTTTGCCCTCCAATTTCCCGAAAGTGGCTTCTCCCACAGAGGAGCCTTCCATTGTCTGCCTTACTCTCAGGGTGAGGTAGGTGAGGCTGAGGATCTGTGACTGGCCCAAAGTCTCCTCTATACACCCTCCTACCCCTTGAGATCTGAGGCAGACGTCCTTCTTCAGGAGCCCTCCTTGAAAGAGAGCAGGAGGGTGGCTACCCAGAGGAGGGTCTTCTCTGTGGTGGCACCCCAATTCTGGAATATGATCCCCAGAGAGGTTCACCTGGCGCCAACGCTTTTTTCTGTTCAGTGCCAGGCAAAACCCTATCTATTTTCCCATTATTTTAATGTTTCATTGGTTTTAATGGGTTTTATATTATTGTATTACTGCATGCTGTGGCATTTTAATTCCTATTTTAATTGTTGTTTGTTGTAAACCATCTTGAGATGCCAGTAGAGGGACAATCTACACAAGCTCTAAATAAATAAATAAGATCTGGCTGGTTAGGGACCAGAATCCAGAACTCAGGAAGACTCTGTTGCTGCATCAGTTTCAACTGGAAGAGTCAGTCTTCTTTAACTCTTTCTATTCAGGAAGAGCCAATAGCAAGCCTGGCTGGGCAGAGTCAGTCCAAGCCCTGAGGATTCTGAGAAGCTGCCACCTGCAATTCAATGTTTTGCCACAAGGGGAGCTGCACACAGACCCAACAGCTCTAGCCAGAAATCCACTGGTTTCCTAGGATCCGAAAGCTACCAAGGACCAGACACTGTTGCTCAACCTGATACTCTGGACTGACAGAAAATAAGCACATGGGTCCTGGATCAAATCAAGCCAGACCTTGCCCTGAAGGCAAAAATGATGAAACTGAGGCTATTCTACTTCAGGCGCATCATCAGAAGCCAAGACTCCCTGGAGAAGGCAATCAGGTTAGGGAAAGCTGAAGGGAGAGCAAGGGAAACACCAACTATGTGATTGATTGACTCCCTAAAGGAAGCCACAGCCTCGAATGTGGAAGAAATGAGCAGAACTGCCATAGACAGGAGCTTTTGGAGGGCACTCCTTCAAAGGGTCAATGTAAGCTGAAGAAAGCTTGATAGCACACAATAGCAAAAATAAATCCAATAAAATCACAGGGTTACTGTGAAGATAGGATAGTCAGTGCAGGCAGGGCAGAGAGAACCATCAAGACTGCCGTAAGCTCCTCAGAGGAAAGATGGAATGCAAATATAAGCGAGCAAGTAAGCAAACAAGTAAAGGAGGCCCCGGAATCCCTTCCTGCAACATTGCACTGGCAGAAATCCACCACTTCTTACTCCGCTAGAGCATGAGGAATGAGAAGTCATCCTGCCCCAGCCAGCAGGCGCGTCCCACAAACAGGGCAATGCTGGAAGGGCTGGCTGCCTCTCACATTCCCAGCAGCCCCAGGTAACAGCCGGCCTGCAGCATAGCTGGCTGCTTCAAATATGCATCACCCAAAGGAAGCTTGGTGGGCGGGAGGGGAGGATTTGAGCAAGAAGCAAAAGGTTGCTTAGTCAAGCTGTTAATAGGAATTACATTACAGATGCACAACCAAAGAGCTGCTGCAGCCTTTCATTTACAGTAACCCATGAAGATGAGGCTTGACACCATCTGGCTTAACGACACATCAAAGTGATGGTGCTGGCCTTGGTTTCCAGATAAATGGCATGCAGCCACGGGATGACAGTGAAGCGGGGCTGGGCTTTTGCGGGAGTCCATGCATCAGTTTTTGTAACAATGAAGCAACAGACTACACGAATGTGCCTTATGCTGAAGCAAGCAAGAGGCAACTGAACAGCCAGTGTGTGTAGCAGTTAGAATGCTGGACTGGGGCTCGAGACATCCAGTAACCACACCACAGAGCTTGCTGCTGTGACTTCGGGTCAGCCACTGACTCTTAGCCTAAACTACCTTACGAGGTTGTCGGGAGGTTGAAATGGAGCAGAAGAGGTTAAAAAAAGTCAGATAAAAAGATTTAAGAAGTCAGAATATTATTGCGATAAATAAACAATGAAGCAGGCTGCAGTGGTGAAGAGGATGAGCAATTCCCAAAGGTTTTTGTCAAATTAACCCCTCCTGAAGTGTGAGCCCTTGGCAGGGGCCAACCAAGCGCACCCTTTGGCACAGCCCTGAGAGATGTGCTGCATGCGCTAGGGCGAGTGCTCCACTTCGCACCATGGCCCAGCTGCCTGGATGCTGCCTGATTATACCTGTGAACATCCTTGTATGCGCATCTCACTTCCATGTAAAGCACCATGTAATCTGGCCTTTAAACATGGAATTCCTTTGGAATTCCTTTCCAATTTCTTTGGAATGTCATTCAAGGCTTGACAGCTATTACGGAACAGGAAGGAAGCTGGTCATTGCTTTCTATCCCAATTGAAAGCAACTTCATTTTTAAATGGCTGCTGTAACTGCATATTATCTCCAAAGACTCCAGAGAAGAGAGAGGAGAGAGAGAATGCCTTTGTGGAGAAGCAAATTTATTTTTTTTAAAAACCTATTTTTGTTTTAAATAGTGAGTTAAATTAGCTTTTCTTTCCTTAGATGAAGCAAAAGAACACCAGGGCAAGCTCTGTGGATCCCTGACTGCCCTCCAGATTCAGCAATCCAGAGGGGCTGGATGCTGCCGTGGGAGTCCAGCCAGTCCCAGCATTGGTGAACCAATGCTGACTCTCTTGGGTGCTGAAATGCCTGCCTTGTCTGACCCTGTGAGTGCTTCCTCAGCACCAGAGCAGGACACCTTTCAACCCCACCTGCCCTAAGCCAGCGGGTGGATCCTGAGAGTTGCAGCCCAACTCATTTGGAGGCACCTGTAAGGAAGGCTGTTTTAAGCCATAATCCATAAGCCAACATTTTCATATTTTCAGAAATAGAACTGAAAACAAGATTTAAATTGGATGTGCAAAATCCAGTTCCATGGGAACCTAGTTAGTGCTGATATAAATAATCTAATCTCCACAGGTTAGCACCAGGCTAACAAAACTTGCTTTAGACCTTTTTCAGACACAAGCTTCTCTAGGAAACTGAGCAATATCCCAGGGTCATGAAGCAGCATCTGAAAGCAAGATTTTGACTAGTTCTAAACAGCATGTTTCTGTTTCCTGGCCCAACTCCCATAATTCTTTGGCTTTCACTTCTAGCAGATGAACCAAGTCCTCCAGGAGCCAAACAGCATGTCCTAATGATGCTTCTTCTTTTAGATGGGGCTTCTACCTCCCCGTTTCTTCCCAAATTATATTTCGTATAATATAAGCATCCTCGCATCCGATCAAGTCAATTCTACTCTACCAAAGTTTAAATCATAACTATAATCTTTAAGAGCTGTGTGCAAATATCCTTTCAAAATTTCTGCCCTGTTTATGGGCCAAAAAATGGTGGGGGGAGATTTCACAAAATTTCTCCAGTTTAAAGGCAAATTCTCCAAGACTTTCTCAGGGATGAGGCTGATATTAACAAGGATTTTCCCCCCAGCCTTCCAGTTATGGTTGTTACTGCTGCAGTTTTTGTTGCCCAATAGGCAAAGTATTCTCAGTAGTTTACAACAGTTCAGAAAAGCAATACAATAAAGTACAATGAAACAATCTTATCAAAAAATATCAAAATTTTAAACAAAAAATTAAGCATATCTAAAATGCATACAAAGAAGAATAGCCCTGTAAAAAACATCAGGGATGGATCGTCCCCTCAGAAAGAGCTGTCTTGGCATGGAAAGTTGACAATGTTGGCACAAGGTGGTGCCTGGGGGGGGGAGGGGGCATTCCATAGGTGGGGAGAGGGGCCACCAGAGAGAAAGGCCTCTCTCTTGGGCTTGCTACTTGGGGGAAGGCCCCAGATGCTGAGTACAGTTTGCAGGAAAATGGCAACCTGGAAAGGTGCTCTGTCAGTTGTTCTTTCTTCAATTTTGCAATTCTGTCGGCAGCCTAAGAGGCACCCTACCCAGTGCCCCAGAACTAGTATTGTTCTAAGGAAATTACAGTACGGAAATGAAGACCACCACCAAAACTATTTGGAGAACATTCTTTTTAGGGAGGTGAAAAAAGGAAAGTCCCAGAAATTTTCCTAAAAAATGTGCTGTGAGAAATTTCAGCAAATTTTGACAAACTGGAAAATGCCACAAGACTCTTCCAAAGCTTCTGATTTACTCTGTTTCCCATATACTTTAGTAGTTTTTCTTTGTGGGAAAGTGGGGAGAGATTCGTTCAAAGCTGCAATTAAAGAAACTTTGATCAGTTAATCATGAATTGTATCAATCTATCAATTATATTTACATTCGCATGTGGATAAAAACACAGCATTTCTGAGACAAGAAGCTGTGTGCCTGGGATCGTTTCGAAGAGCAGGCCTGGCCTTGCCACCCGCAGAGTGAGGCAACTTCCTCAGGCAACCAATGCTGGGGTGGGAGCAGCACTGCAGCCCCTCTGTTTCTCCAAGGCTCTAGCCATCCCTTTATTTAGAACAGCTCTACTGTGTCACAGACCTGCACTAATTAGAAGCTAGAGTGCTCTCTCAGGTACAGTGGAGGACGCTATCCAGCCGCCAGTGTTAAGCATCTTCTGGTCAGCTGGCTTTTGCAAGTGCAGCGGGCAGGAATGCCATCTTGCCATCTGTCTCAAGCAGCAAAACGTCCTGCTATCGATCTGTGGAAATGGTCCTCGTCCTCTCTGGGGAAAAGGAACGCCTCTTTTTTTTTTTTCAATTTATATCCTGCCTTTTTCCTACAAAGGGCTCAAGGCAGCTTACATCTCCTCCTCCATTTTATCCCCACAACAACAGTCTGTGACTGGCCCAGAGTCACCCAGTTGGCTCCATGGCTGAGCGGGGACTAGAACCCAGATTGTCTGAGTCCCAGTCCCGTGCTCTTAACCACTACACCACACTGGCTCTTCTAGGAATGCTACTTCTTTACACATTTTCCAAGCACTTGTATACACACACAAACACGCCACACTCATTTAATCAGGGCACCTCTTCAAATGTATCCAACTGTTTAATCAGTTCAATATTGCAGCCCTAGTTTCCTTCCATACTCTCCTGCTGCCTTGACAATGATGCTCTTACCAACGAGTAAATGAACGCCTTAGCCAGGCATAACATTTCTATCAATGTAGCAACCCAGTCTATAGGGAAGTCATTCACTGAAACCAGCTAAGTGCTACACAAACATCATCTAGAGAGATTAGTTGACTGTTATGGCTTGATTGCTTTGTAGTCTCTTGGTGGAGGTTTGGAAAGGAAAAGTGATCTTTTTGTTATTACAGAAATACCTATAAAAGGACAGAACAGAGATTTTTTAAAAAAACAAAAAACTTGGCTATGGAGAAGCTTTCCAAGTACAGGAAAGGCTTTCCCCGTCCCTACATAGGCACCCCATTAATAAAGCTGCCACTTGTGCTTCACCCAAAAAAAGAGGACAAAAGAGACAGATACTTGCCTAATGTTTGAACATGCTAATGAACAGACATGAATGCAAATTTAGAAATAAGTAAATACAATTCAGAAATAAGTAAATAAGGAGAAATAAAAACATAGTGTCCCACCCTAAGCGGGCTAGACAGTATTCCTGCAGAGCGCCTCACTACACATCTGCATTTTGGGGATTCATCTGGGGAAGGAGGGGTTGAGGGAAGAGAACATCTGAAGGAATCAGCCACAGAAGCTCCCATTGGCCAAATGAAGTGCGGACGTAATGCAAGCAGTCAAAGGCACGTTGATCCAGCCATGAAAATGGGAAGACTGGGGCTGGATGACCCAGCAAGGGCAGCCCAGCAAGTCCATGTCAAAGGCCTCCTTTTCACACTGAGCATCACTGGCTGTCTAGGGAGGGGG
>NW_025335817.1:9112296-9158934 GCF_004798865.1 Varanus komodoensis | reverse complement strand
GGAGGTAGTGACAGATTTTATTTTCCTGGGCTTCAAGATCACCGCAGACGGGGACTGCAGCCAAGAAATTAAAAGACGCTTGCTCTTGGGGAGGAAAGCTATGGCAAATCTATACAGCATACTAAAAAGCAGAGACATCACCCTGCCAACAAAAGTGCGTATAGTCAAGGCTATGTTTTTCCCAGTTGCAATGTATGACTGTGAAAGCTGGACCATAAGGAAGGCTGAGCACAAAAGGATTGAGGCCTTGTGGTGCTGGAGGAGATTCCTGTGAGTCCCTTGGACCGCAAGGCAATCAAACCAGTCAGTCCTAGAAGAGATCAACCCTGACTGCTCTTTAGAAGGCCAGATACTGAAGATGAAGCTCAAATACATTGGCCACCTAATGAGAAGGAAGGATTCACTGGAGAAGAGCCTAATGCTGGGAACAATAGATGGCAAAAGAAGAAGGGGACGGCAGAGGATGAGGTGGCTGGATGGAGTCACTGAAGCAGTCGGGGTGAGCTTAAGTGGACTCCGGGAGATGGTGGAAGACAGGAAGGCCTGGAGGAATGTTGTCCAAGGTGTCGCGATGGGTCAGGCACCACTTCACAACTAACAACAACAGCAGCAAATAAGCCTTCTTTTAGCATTTTGGTGCTGCCTTTTGTGCTTCTGCCCCATTTTTTCCTTTCCCCATCCACCACTGGAGTCCATCCCTAAGAGCATTTCTGAAATTGAATTCATCCCCCAGGCTGAAAGGTTTAATGACTCTGCCTCTAGAGCTAAGCAAGCCAGTTTTACACTAATTGCGGCTTCTCCCATTGTGTCTGGATCTAGTCATTGTTAAACGGGATATGAAAATGTCCCCAAACCCTCCTGAAGTCACCCATCCCGATATATAATAATAGTTAGTTATGTTTTAATAACTTATCTAAGAAGCAGGACCTTTGATCTTCTATCCAGGAAGGAAGGAAGGAAGGAAGGAAGGAAGGAAGGAAGGAAGGAAGGAAGGAAGGAAGGAAGGATCAAGAAAAAGGCCGATGTATTTTGGTTCTGTGAAGCAGGGTCTGGAACGGTCTTCTCATTGTCTTGATTCTGGCCCTTCTCAGCAAACCTTGCTCCTAATCAGTGTCTCTCTATCCTGTAGCAGAGGTAAGAATCCTCACACTGAAACATGCGCTTTTGAGACTGAAGATATGACAGAAGAACTGAAGGCCCTTTTCAGTACAGGAAGAAGTGACTTCTTCCACTCCAGGTGCACTAATTTGCATTCTTTTTCCACCAAAAAACTGGAGGGGAAGCCTGACAAAATGAAAAACAAAAAAACCTGGAAATGTGATCAATCATGTGATACAGCTATAATTACATCATTTTTTTCAGGGTTACAAGGAAATACCCTGTCCCGGTGAAGTTTTCTACCTGATGCTCAGTTGTCCTTAACATTTTTTGCCAGCCATTTTGCTTACGGTCTGGGGCACCAGTCATCAAATAAGAGTTGCAAAGGCCAATTTACAGTTTCCCACCATCTTCCTGAAATTATTTTTAAGCATTTCTTAGTCTTGTACATATTCTACTGGCTCAAAGAGATAAACAGATACTGAGTGCATGAGGTATTTCATTGCTGCTACTTTTGCCATCCCCACTTCATCAAGTACCATTTCTGAGATGACAAATGTCAGAATATACTCGTGTTTCTCCTAGATGCTGAACTTGGAAATTCTCTGAGCTTGTTCCGACTTCTCTTAGTATCTACAGTGTCCAAGCACATGAACATTTATAACACTGCACATGATAGAAGTGTGGCATAATCAATGACATTTCCCAGTGTTTTCTTCCTCTACCAGCCAATGACATGGAACAGAGATAGAAAACATGTTGATGGCACATAAAGCAGAATATTGGGAGAAAGAAGGAAATTCAGCATGGGGCCAACTTTCCTAGGTCGCACCTGAACCATCACACTTAGGTCTACCCTGGGGTCTAGATTATTAAAATATGAATTAAATGTTATGCTAAATGCACTTGGACACTGTCCCCTTAATGTTTCCTGGATGTGTTAATGTCATTCCCACCAGAATGTTTTCACCACAGTCAGACTCACCCATGGCTCGTTGATGAGTATTCTGGGTTGCCTAAGGGAACGGGAAAAGGCAACAAGATTTTTAATTCAAGTCTTTCATTGTATTGTATTGTATTGTATTGTATTGTATTGTATTGTGTTTTAACTGAAGTTTTTCACTCACCTTGAAGGCCTTTCCAGGTGCAATTAAACTCCATTTGGAGTTATGCATAAACCCAACACATCCACCAGCTCTAGTCTTTGTCCATTAAATTTGACCGCTATCCAGTAATTGGTGCAAACCACACCACGGCGTCTGCACAACAACGATGTTTGATGGAATCTCTCTTCCCTGGCAAGCGCCGCTTCCTCTAATGCCATGGCAGTGGCTCAGAGAGTCCCTGTTATACTAACCTGTTTGCATGACACTGTTTCTGCAGGAGAGTACAGTAAATAGAATGAACGCTTCCAAGGGACTGATTACTGCCTAACAACTTGTGTTTAGTAGACAGATGTGAGCGATCAGTTATGCCATTGTTCTTCTTAATGTGTCTAGACATTGTTGTGGGCTTTTTTTTTCCTTCTTCAAGAAAGAAAAAAAGACCTCGCTGTTGGTTGGGGGCTGGGGTTAATAAAAATATTCTTGCTTATATTTCAAATATGCATTTACTTTTAGGAATGGAGGGCTTTTTTCTGGTTCACAGTTTCACGCAAACTAACCTGATTTCCATTTCCTGGATTGATATGCAAAGTAGAAGATCATTATCTTTGGAACTGTGCAGTCTTCTGGATATTGTGATGTCATTCTCATCTCCAAAATTTGAAAAATGTGCTCATGAAGGAAAACTGCATACAAAAAAGTATACATTCAGAAAAGCTGCAAAGGGTACATGTCCTGGGGGAAGCTGTTTACAAGATATATTTTAATTCTTAAGCTGTTCTTATTTCAGAGTGGCATGGAAAATGGATGGAATGTGTTTGAGTGAATATATGAGAAACTGCCACGGACCAGAAATAGTCCAATTTGTCTATCGCTACTTATGTTAGGGCCGAATGCCATCTCTGGGGGGCCACATTCCAATTGTGGATGGGACCAAAAGCAAAAGGGATGAGCCAAAACCTGCCAGCTTGCTGCAGCTTCATGCTCTCCACAGCCTTTCCATGATGAAGCAGCAGATCAAACTTCTTAAGGGGGTGCAGAATGGGGAGACCCACACAGACACTGGGAAGCCCTTTCTGTCTCCCATGATAGCCAATAGGAAGATAGCCATGGTGACTCTGATTTCTGGATCTTGGCTCAGGTTCAGTATCCAAGTACCTGAAGGAACATCTCTTTCCCTATATGCTCTCATGCCCCTTAAGATTATCAGGGGAGGCCTTGCTCCAGGAACCCTCTTTGAAGGAGGTGCAGAGGGTAACTACTCGGAGGAGGGCCTTCTCTGCGGTGGCACCCAGACTATGGAATATGCTCCCCAGAGAGGTCCACCTGGTACCGACTCTCTACTCTTTCTGGCGCCAGGTAAAGACCTTTTTATTTACCCATCATTTTAATAATTTAATTAATAATTAATAATTCTTATCATTAAATTATATGATATTATATTTAATGATAAGAATTAACATTTTACAGTGGCATTTTCTTTTTTTCTTTTCCTTTTTTCTCTTTTTAATTTTAAACAATTGTTATGATTGAATGTTTTAATGTTTATTATAGAATATTTTAATTGTATTTTATGTGATTACTCAATTGTTGTAAGCCATCCTGAGGCTATGCAAAGGAGGGGTTAGAAATGTTTTAAATAAATAAACATGAGCCAGTTCTCTATCCTTCCAAGCAGAATCAGGTAGTTTTTGGAAGGCCTAAAATCAGTACTGAGCCCAGTCTTCTGAAGGTATATACTTCCAATAATTATTGATTTTTATTTATTTATTTTAAAAAATAACTTCTTACAAACTGGCAGAGGCAAATACTAGGAATGTAATAAGTGAACACCCTGCCATAGTGTATGAAAACATGGTGCTTATCAGATGCTATTGCTGGGGAACTGCTGATGCAGCTGCTACAAGGAGTTTATGAGCTGCAATGAATTTGTTGCCCTTATGAAAGAATGTAGCATGTTAAGTGCAGCACATGAGCAGCTCGATAGCATTGGGCTCTGTCTTGGGTGCAAAGCATGCTCGGGAACAAACGGAGAGCACGTGCCGCAAGTGCAAGGAAGCACTGAGCCAGCAGCCTGTCAGCCAGTGAAAATGTGCGCATTTTATACGTTTCCTATATTGTCATCAAGGGTAGCTGTTACCTTGGCAACTGCTGCTTCATAGGGGAGCTGATGAAGAAACCCCAATGTTCCACCAACACATTTGGAATCCATTTGTGAGGATCTATTTTGTGTGTCTGTTTTGTTTTTTCCTACAAAGCACATTTTTCCTTCATGGGAAATTCACTTCCCCAGGCTTTGACATTCTCCTGATTCTTCCAAAAGGGTATGAGAGAGAGAAAGAGGAAGAGGATGACAGACAGTTGTCATCGAAAAACTTGTGGAGGAGAGGTGCAACTGCACAAGGTGTTGTGCCATATTACAAGGATGCAGAACCTGAAGACCAGGGTCCAAATCAGCCCTTCTTGGAGTCCTAATCCAGCACCCTGGGATTCCCCAGATAGAAACACAGAAACACAGAATCAGAGTGGGTCAGAAGGGACCTACCTGGCCATCCAGTCTGACCCCCAGCGCCAGCCGGCTCCGATCATGACAGGCCTACCACAGGCATGTCCAGCCTATCCTCGAACACCCTCACCAGTGGGGCTTCAGCCACCTCCCGTGGAAGCCCTTGGGATCCTAACTGTCAGGAAGTACTTACTGGCATCCATGGCCATGAAGATGACCTCTTCTCCTGGCCCCACCCCTCTCTCCAAAATGAAGCAGAAGGGCCTTTGATGAGTCCATATCAAATTGTGAGCTTTGATTAGGTTTGGTCAGGTTCAGTTCGGTTTGGTTCAATTCGATTCGATTCTCCCTTTCATGTGAAAATCTGTATGTATTTTCACACCTATTTTTTTCAAAATGTATACATCAGTTGTACACAATGTACATTCATCTTGCATGGAGTAAATCACCTATATGGACATTTTTCAAAAGTATCCATGCTGTCACATCCTCTTTTCCCCCTTGACCTCTACATTGCATTAGAATAGGAAACAAACTGGCATCCTTGGGAAAACAGCGATACAGTGGGGATTGCAGGACAGCTGAGAGAGGACAAGGGATCCTGCACAGAAGCAGAGCTGACGTCAAGTCTGTGCGTCCCTCGGAGCTCTGGCTCCACTGCAGCGCTGCTGTTGCAGCAGCAGCTACAGCTCTTCCTCTGTCCATTCTCTCCTCTTCAGGGAGCAACAAAACGCAAAGATCCATGATAGCCTTCTTATTTGCCCCATCCCAGAAGACCGAAATTGGCAGGGCCATGGGCTCTTAGAAAGCTCTGCTCCCGGTCCCAGAATCCGGACTCCTGCTTATTATCTTCAAGTGCAACTGTTAAGTGTGCACTTAGCAAGTGCACTTGATGTGATTGCTGGAACACTGTCCAAGGCACCACTCAGCCACTGAAGAAGGTTTTATTGAGGCAAAGCTGGAGTTGCCTCGTTCTTCATGGAAGCAGTTCTACATCCCAGGTTCTTGCAAGAGGACAAGGTGCTTCCTCCCAGCCCCACAGACTTTGACAGATTGCAGTGTGGCAGCATTAGCACACCAGAAGGTGGTGTCTGTTAAACCAGGGCCCACATCACAGGTAGGTACAGTGCGGTACCTTCTGAGGCCCACACACCAGCAGAGGCCAACTGACAGAATTCCTCTGGACCTGTTCCTCCTCTTCATCAGTGCAGCTTGCTTCTCTGTCTGCCTCTTACTCAGGCCCAAATGGCAATGGCGTGAGAATGAGGAGCAACAGATACCAGGGACTCCTGGCTCACTGACTCTCTACTCCTCAAGCATTCATGAGCTAAGCTGAAAAATGGATGAGCAGCAATATGAGCTGGAGATGGTGGCAAAAAGAAGGTCAGCTCACGGAGGGAGAAGGTCCATTGAGGTTCTTGCCCAAGGGACCTCCAGAACCTTAAAATGGTTTTCCCACTGCAGTGAACAGCAGTTAAGCATCCTCCCCTTGCTATAGAATATTGATAATAATCCTTTAAAATTCAACAACAGAACCCCTCCTCTGTGGATGTATGTATGTTCTGTCCACAGCGACTTGCTCTTTCCTGGACAATCTCCCAGGACATTCTTTCGCTTGAAGCATCTTTGGTAGCTGGGTCATTATTTACACTTTGGAAGTTTAAGAAGATCCACAGCAGCCTGACTAATTAGGTCACCCTTCTAGGTGGCATAATTGTTTAGAAGGCATTGCTTGCCTCCACAAATTGCCTCTGAGTCATCCGAATAAGGAGATACTTACCACTTTTCACTCAGGAGAATGACACGCTGGTGAGATTTTCATCTCTGGAATTCAAAGATCATTAGGGCCCTTTTTCCCCTGTGTGTGTGAGTGTTTGTGTGCTCATCCATCAGGCAGACAAATGCCCCCCTGGCTTCTCATCCAAAGCATCACCGAGCTCTATAGTCATCAGAGCACTCTCTGTACATGCAAAGAAACCACCTGCTTCAGGCATTGGAGAGAGATCTCCTTTGGTCCGACTGCATTGATGAAAAGCTACAGAGGCTCTTCAAAGCACATGCCTAGACCCAAAGATTCAATGCCATGCTAAATGGAGGACATGTTGCAGGTCAAGCTGGCTCTCATCATTAAGCTGAGATTGGGAGCAAGGAGACGATAAGCTCACTATTTGAGAGCTATCAGAAAAGCGATGGTCATGGCTCTCCTGAAGATTTAATCGTACTGTTTGGCTTGTTGCGAAGGACTTTGTACTGTCCTATTTCGACAGAAGGCAGGGCTGACATTTCTTGGGAGATACTTTTCACACTCTCTCATAATGCTCGAAACCCAATAAGATCCTTCCATGAAGAAGATTGGCAAGAGATTCAGTGCAGATCAAAGGAGGGACGTCTTCACCAGAGACAGTGTTAAACTCTGGAATTCAGCGGAACTCTGGAATGAAGTCCACCAATTTGGATGGCTTTACACAGGCACTGGACATGGAGGAGAAGGCTACCAGTAGTTCACATTATTAAGCAGAGATTGGCAGCACGGCGACAAGTTTGCCATTTAAATGACATCCCAATAGTGCATGGAGGGAGAAGCCAAAGACACAGCACCCACAAATTTTTCCTGCTTTCTTACGCTTTCTTTAAAGGTCTTTGATCTGTCCCATTTGACAGGAGTCAAATCAAATGGGGCTGACGTCCAACTCTGTGAGATTTTCAGTGCCAGCTCCACTGCCCGTGCCACACTGGAGTGACCCCCTGCAGCTGTAGCCATACAGGAGGAGACCCGTTGGCATCAGTGGATCCATTTGAAGTGTGACCAGATCTGGATCCAACCCATCATATACAAATGGATGATTGTATATGGCTGTGCCCCCTTGTTCATATCACATTGTGCCGGCGTTTGCACAGAATTCCATTCAAGATACCTGTGCATGTGACTTTCATTTCAGTATCATTGCAGGGTAGTTATGAGACTAAAATGGTGAGCTGTTGCTTTGTGAGCCACTTTGGAAAAAAGTGAAGATGTGAAGGTAATAATAATGTTTATTTAAAAGGTACTCTGTGAAGCGGGACTGGAAAGCTCACTAATTCTACACAATAAACTCTACTTATGCAAACCAAGGACCCAATGTTTTGCTACCTTTTCAAAAATTGCAAAGGAACAAAATGGTGACCATTTTGACATAAATGTTATTGATCATACTGCTATTGGTATTCTTTTTTAAAAAAAAATAGGTTCACAACAAATGACTTTAGCACCTTGCCTTTTCCAAGTGTGATCCTGAATCTATCCCAGCAGGAGTCTTTGAATCTCTCTCCTTCCTACAACAAATTCTGGAAGGGCACCCAGTGTCAGAGCCAGCATCGGTGCCCAACATCCTTGAGAACCTGCTGTGGCTCCAGCTGGCAGAATCTTCAAGAAGGACCTTTGACTTAGAGGGAGAGCTGCCCTTGAGCACCTCGGATCGAGGGGGTGTTTGAACTACTCCGAACAACCAGGTGTAAGTGCCATTCGTATGTCCCAAAGACGTCGTGCAAAATTGACATGCTGGGAAACTGACATGGCAGCTAAACCCAGGTACCCGGTGCTACTCAAAGCCGTGTTGGGAGCCCTGCTGTTGCTGGTCACTGATAACAGCTGGAGCACCACCTACACCTTTCCGGAGGAGGCTCCTCAGGCCTGAGGCCAGATTTGCCCTTGGTCTTAGCACAAAATCACAGCCCTTGCACTGATTTCAATTTCTGGGAAGTTTTTGGGAGCCATATCTCAATGGTGGGTGGAGCTAAGGTAAAAAAAACCTGTGGGGCCAAACTACCAAATATCCAAGTTTATTTTAGCACGAACCTCTGACTGCCTTAGACCCTAACCCTAACCCTTAAACAGCCAGAGGGTCATGTTAAAATAAACTTGGATATTTGGTAGTTTGGCCCCACAGTTTCAACTCTCTCTCAACTTTCCTGCAATCCCCACTGTATTGCTGTTTTCCCAAGGATGCCAGTTTGTTTCCTGTTATAATGCAATTTGTAGGTCAAGGGGGAAAAGAGAATGTGACTGTGTGGATACTTTTGAAAAATGTCCATATAGGTGATTTACTCCATGCAAGATGAGTGTACATTGTGTACATTTTGTATTTCGACCTTTCAGAGGAGAAGGGAGACTGCACAATAGCCAGGAACCCACCAAATGATTCAAAGTCTGTGGAAATGAGTATGAGAGCTGTGGCAGGGCTCCGTGATAGTGAACCCGTTTTGAAGATGGACAGCTAGGACCGTACAGCTCAAGGTAAAGCTGCAAACAAGGCGCAGTCCTGCTGATGCGGGATCCATCCCACAACGGGATCCAACGGGGAGCCCAGAGGAACAGACTGGGCTCTCAGGCAGGCCAGACCTGCCCCTGCAGCCGGATGTCCATCAGTGCTTCTCTGCAGGGACTCAGTCTAGCTTTCCCCCAGTCCATTGTTGTTGTTGTTGGTTGCAAAGCTGTGTCTGACCCATCGCTCCAAATAATTCACCGAAAGAGGAAGAGGATCTGGGGGCAAGGTGGGGGAGTAGCTGTAGGCTGTTTTTCCTGCAGAGCACGAGGAAATATTGGCAGCTGTGGCAGGATGGATGCACGGCATGGCCCTGCCATGCTCACTCACAGATCAAATGCAAAAGACATTTATTGCTCTTGGTCCTCTCCGGCCCTGATCGCCATTAAGATTTGATGAGTATGTGTTACAGAAAGAAAAGCCCACACCTCTCCTGATGTTCTGCCTCACTTGAACAGATGAAACCCAGCTATTCCCTTTAACCAGACTGGCTATTTTATTATGATTAACACAAACAATTACAGCCTGGTAATTGCTTAGGGTCATTCTTTGAGCTCTTTCTGCTCATGCAGGTGGAAACCAGTTCTGTATGGTTCACACAGGCTGCCTCTCTTAAAGAGATCGACCTACTTCCCTGTACCTCCCCCTCAGTTCTGCATGGAGAAACAGATCTGACTGGGAATATTTTATCAGCATTTGAGTGTCATCAGCCTCACAGAACCCAATTAGACCAGCATTTCCCAATCATGACCTACTAGGATAACTCAGACACACTATTCCGTGCATGTATTATTAATTAAGCTACTGTTGTTTCCAAGAAAAAAGTGGGAGGGAGGGAGGGAGGAAAGCAGGAAGGAAGGAAGGAAGGAAGGAAGGAAGGAAGGAAGGAAGGAAGGAAGGAAGGAAGGAAGGATCAAGCAGCTTTGTGGAGCAGAAAATCTTCTCTGGTCCTCATTACCACAAAATAGCAGAACTTATTGCCATTAACTAATACAATTGTGCGGAGAAGAAGACTAAAGCATTTGCCAGTAATCCCGTGTGCTCTTCATGATGCTCTCTTAGGATGTTGAACCTCATTCAGCTCAATGGTTGAATTCAACTTGGAGAAGCTTTTTGGGCCACATTCTTGTGGCAGGAAGACCAAAGGCAGAACTGGACAGGACCAAAATACCAGCATCTCTTAGCTTAAGGCTGTCCTTGCCCATAATTAAGTCTTCGCAAGGGCATTTCAACCTTTTAAATAGGGGGAACTGCACAAAAACTGGGAAACCACTAAAGGATCTGTTGTCAGATGAAGGTTGAATGGCTGGACTGGGAGGCCAGGTCAGCCATATCTGGCTCATGGTCTGGCCTAAGCGATCTATGCAAAGAAGTGTACCAGATTATGTATGGTGTAGGAGGAAATTTTTCTCCCTGTCTCTTTATTTATTTATTTATTTATTAAAACATTTCTATGCCGCCCCTTGCCAAGGCCTCGGGGTGGCTTACAACATCAAATACAAAATACATTAAAACAACCTCCATGCTGAGGACTCAGGATTTAATGACTGCCCTGTCAGCCATGGAACTGTCCCATCATTCCACTGGCCCAGGGCATGTGACAGGACAAACTCTAGACTTGGTCTCCTTGGCAACTTGGTGGATATGAAGATGGTGCTCTGAGTGAGGGGGACTGACTCTGTCCCTTCATCATGGTCAGGTCACTGCCTGCTGAGATTTAGCCGTATGGCAGCTTTTCCCCTCTGCTCCAGCCCCAAAGGTTAATGGATCCGGAGGGTTAATGGTTTCCAGTGGGCTTTGGGGGATTCAGGACCACAATACCTGTCAGAGTATCTCTCCCAACCCCAATCTACCAGGAGACTACACTCAACCTCAGGGGCTTTCTTCAGAGTGCCAACCCCACAAGAGACTCAGAGGATGGCAACTGGGGGGAAGGCCTTTTCTATGTAAACCTTGCAAAGAACTTTGGCTAGGGGGCAGGATAGAAATGAAACAAATCAATAATTATTTAATATAATGCTAGAAACCAATGGGGGCATCCCAGCCTGCTGATTGGTGGGAGATTCCAGGCACATCAAAGGACGGGCTTCTTCACACTGTGCACAGTTCAGCTACAGAATTCACTTCCACAAGACGTGGTGGCAGGTACGATTCGGATGGCTTCAAAGGGGGTTGAGCACATTCATGGAGGAGAGCGCTGCAGCAGCTACTGGATCTGACGGCTGTGTGCTACCTCAGATGCAGTGTGCCCATGTGCCCCCGTTGCTGGGGAGCATGGGAAGGAGGGTGCGTCGCACTCACATTCTACTTGTGAGCTCCCCACAGGCTGCTGGACTGGGTAGACCCACAGCCTAATGCAGCAGAACCCTTCTTAGCACAGGGTTGAGGAATGTTTGGGTCTGCAGTTGCTGGATGGTAAATCCCACAGTCCTTGCCAGCATAGCCTGTAGAGATGGATGCTGAGAGCTCAGCAACATCTGAAGGTTTGCATGTTCCCCTGTTTGTCTTGCGGTCATGGAATCATCGAGCGGGAAGGGGCCAGAGGGCCGTCAGGTCCAACCCCCTGCTCAGTGCAGGCCCCCAAGTTCAACCATCCCTCTCAGAGGGCTGTCTCAGCAGCAGCAGCAGCAGCAGCAGCTGGGGTGGGAGGGGAGTTGCAAGGCAGAGGAAACACTGAACCAGATTCCTACAAAGGCTTTTGTGCACATAGAAGGAAATAATTCAGAATCCAAATGCGAGTGAAGCCATCAAGCATTCAGCATAATTAAAGGGGAGTAATACATATGCTCAAAATTTAAGAACAGTAGCAGCAAACTGAACAATATGGACTGCATCCAGGAAACCATGCCGAGGAAAAATCTTTCAGAATCTTTTTGTTTTTCCTTTTTTAAAGAAAAAAATCTCAGGGCTTTTATATAAATGAGGAGGAAATCTTTATTTTTCCATGTTTCATCCATTTAGAACCAACTAATGGGTTTATGTATTTCTTCAGTAGGTTATCCAAATCATTTCTACAGCTGCTCAAAAACCATTTTTCTGCAAGAATTCTTCTTAGGAAGTGAGAACATGAAATTGCCTTTCACTTATACAAAAGTGCTATTCTAATGGGAGATTTTTTTTTCCCTGGAGCTTTTCTAACAGAAAAGTACTGCCATGGAGCACCATGGTTAGCTCCTATAAGCTTAGAATAAATGCTGTAATGGATAAGGAGCCCCACTGACAAGAACCACCAGCCACCCCAGTTAAAAGCTCAAGAGAACCAGGATTAGTTAAAGAGGCCTCTGTGAAGTGAGCTTTTCCCATGCAGTTTCTTTGAAAAGTTCCTGCAAGATTACAGGGGCTTCCTCCCCAGTCTATGAACCACTGCAACAGCCTGTCCCTCCAGCGGACAGATCTTCCAGGGAGTCCTCATATCAGGGAAAAAAACCAACCCTCCTCTAATTAGTCTGGTCAGTGATCTTTTTAGCAGTGATCTTTTTAGTAGCAATACTGTCTGATTTGAAAAGGCCAGCCAACATAATTGGGTTTTTACAACCCAATTCTATGTGTAATTGCTCAGAAGTCTCCCTGTATTTGATAGGATTTACTTCCAAATGAATATATATGTACAGGATGGCAACTCTATTTCCCTTTCTCTGATGGCATGTGAAGGTATGAAGCTGCCCTTTAGGGACAGATGTCCATCATCTGTCTTAAAGGACACTTCCTTGAGGCAACATAGTCACTTGTTGAAAAGCGTCCATGCCCTTCTGTCTGATGCCCCTTCCCTTTGTGCACAATGCCTTGCAAGCATCAACTTGAGGGCTCCAGAGATGGGAGAAAGTTAGCCTGCGCAGCTCCACAGCAGCCGTGGCCAGAGCGTAGGACAGCCGCGCACCAGAACTACCAGTGTCTTCCACCACCAGAGGGCATGGGGGGGGGGGGGTCTTTTGCAGTGCCCATCTTTCCCAGAAGGCTCTTTTGCATGTGAAGAAGGCCTCACATTCTATTGATCACACTGCCTATGCCAGCACTCCTACTGGCAAGAAAATATTTCAGATAAATTCCACACAGGCCCTTTTTTCCTGGACTTGCCCTCATTCGAAGGGCAATGTGGATGGCATCATTTCATTTCATTATTTTCTTTAGAGAGGAAGCACTGCAATGCAATCACGTTGCCAAGGTAGATGGGCAATGCTACTGGCCCTTTACTTAAAAGCTTCCTGCTCGGTGGTTTTCCTAGTCAGTGAAACTGCAGAATTAATGATGAGCTGCCTCTTAATTGCTGCTTATTAATCAAGAATACACATTTTATCTGTTTGGGATGGGCCATAAATGTTAGTTTCTTTCCTTTTGTATTGGCATAGTAGTGTGTATACTGTTGTTTGCATTATCCTTTTTAATTCTCTTTGCAGTTAACTGGTGCAAATCAATACCGAGCATGTGCTAAAGGGCTCTAGTGTGGAAGTAGCTGGTATTTATTTGCTTTCTCATTTTTTTACCTTACCTTTTATTCAGAATGGTTTGCTACTTGAAAATGTGTGTAAAGGAGATGAGGGGAGCAGGGGCGGGGGGTTCAGGAAAACATCATATCACACGACTCCTGACAAGAATTCTAGACCCTGCCAAAAGCTGCACCTCACTTAATCTGCATGGAAATTGGAACTGGAAAAATCCATCAGAGTACGAAGGCATGCCAAAGGAAACAGTAAGGTTTACTGTAAGTTTTTCATTGCAGATATGAAGAGGAAAAACCCTCATCTGGAAAATGCATTCAAACCCAAGGCATCTGAATGCCAAAAGAAATAAGACACCTTTGGTTCTGCTCATGGCCTTGGGAGAGTTTTTTCCCAATCTCCCTCTTTTCAGAGAAAGGGGAGGAAACGGAGGAAACCCTTTCCATTGCCTTAAGTCTGGCATACAACGTCTTTCTTTCTGTATTCCTCCCAATTTGCTGTTAACCTTGTAGACTCACTGCATGACCATAGCCATTTAAATCTAACACTACATTCTCAAGTCTGATTTTTTTTAAAAGCATTTCACCAAGTATAATGTAGCTCGCCCACCCCCAAGCCTGCTTATATTCATCTCCATTCTGCAGTTAACGCCGAGCAGCATATACAATCTTTTAAATAATGCACTCTCACATGGGTACAATCCTATGTCTTTTGCAAGCAAGCTCCAAATAGCCTATTTCTGAGCAGAAATTCTGAGCAGGCAGATGCTCAGCAGGAACAATTTTCACCTATCTGTCTTCCTTGCTGCTGTTTTCTCTGGACACTGAGCCAGAAAGGTTGCACTGCTAGGGATGGGAATGGGACGTGGGAACTACAGAAGTGGAAGACCCCTTTCTTATCTCCCTGAAGTTCTTTGTGCGAGCCTGGAAGCTGGTTGCCATCGTTCTTTCCTCAACAGCTTTGAGGAGAGGGATCGGAACCAGAACTCCAATCCCAAGAACCTCCCTTGAGGAATGTCTATGACTCAGGACAGAGAATCTGAAAAATCTTATTGTTCCCAGGATTTATTTTTTTATGTATTTTTCGATTTATATCCTGCCTTTTTCCTACAAAGGGCTCAAGGCAGCTTACATCATTCTCCTCCTCCATCTTATCCCCACAACAACCACCCTGTGAGGTAGGTTGGGCTGAGAGTCTGTGACTGGCCCAACATCACCCAGTTGGCTCCATGGCCGAGCGGGGACTCGAACCCAGATCCTCTGAGTCCCGGTCCCGTGCTTTTAACCACTACACCACACTGGCTCTCTTCAAGGGACCATCAGAAGGCTCTCTAAGTGTCTGGAAGAGGCAATGGGGGCCACACTTGGCTGCATCCCCCAAACCTGCACTCCCTCGCTGCCCCCATGCTCCATAGAGCCTCCTTGCCTGCAGTGGTTCCACTTCAGCTGCTGGGATGGAAGGTGCAGTACAACACAAGAGGAGGCAGGGTCAATGCATGATCCCACAGTCACGGCTGATGGGAATTGTAGTATAAAACCTCTGGAGAGCACCGCTATGGGGAAGGATGGGATCGAGGATCGGGATCCTTCTTTTCCCATTCTGCACCCAAGTACAGGATGGGAGCACCTGTGACAAGCCGCATAGCACAGTATTTCGCATTGATGAACAATAATTGAGCAGCAACTGAACTGCAAGGGTAGATTCTGAATGCAGTCGGGCATCGGGGTGTGTGGGTGTGCGGGGGGCCAATTGTTCAGCTTATCTCCTGGCTTTTGTGTTAAAAAGAGTACTAATTGCACACAACAGCCCAAAGCATTTGGGTGAAGTCACTTAATTACAACATCTTGTATCTGGTGCTCAATTAAACAGGATGATGATGTGCAGGCATCCACCACCCTCTTCTTTAAAAATAGTAGAGCTGGTTTAAATTGTCAGTTCTGTAAACACAGCCTTGAAAGACAAGCGAATGGGGTGGAAGGCAGCAGATGGAAGCGTCTCAATTGACGGGAAGAGCCACTGCATGCGGCAGTCTCTGGCAGGCAAAACACATAGCCTTGCCTGGTGGCAAATCTTTGTCTATAGGTCATGTAAAAAATTTAAAAGATCCTTTAATCAATGGTTGGCATAACCTTCTACCCAACAAGAACGACATCTTCGTGATGTTTATGCATGACCAAACAACCCCCCTAGATTGCAGAGGATTCTGGAAAGCATTGTCACTATGGAAGTTGTAGAAATTCACCTATGAATTCAAATGAGTTTGGATTTCTTAGTCCTAAAGTGTGGATTACACAGTGTTTTCCAAATCACATGGATTCCACAGACCTGAGGACCATTTTTTTCATGGATGGGTTACACTAATTTGCATTAGTTCTAAGTGTCGTATTACTGTGTTAATGCCCATTAGTTAATTTACATTAGCCAATTAATGTCCATCAATGTAGGGCAAATATATTAAGTAGAGCAAATAGAATGAAATTCTGGTTTTAAAAAATCCAGTTCCATCAACAAGCAGATGACAGAATAAAAGATCTTGGAACTCCGTGACATGCGGACAGAGTGGATTTAATAACATCTGTACATCCTTTCTCACAACACATGCTCAGTTGATACAGGGCATCAGCCAGACCCACAGGGTCTCATAACTTGTTCCACAGCTAAGGAGACACTCTGCAGCTGAAGACTAATAGGAAAGCATGTCCACCATTACTGATCTTCTCTTTGAAGAATCCCTGGTGAGTTTCCAAGGAACCTAGCTTACCAAAAAGACGTGCATCACCCCAAAAGAAGAACAAAGGAGGTCAAGGATTTGCATAAAATATTTACAGTACATGCTAATTCATAGGCATAGAGGCACACCTGGGAGTATTCATTACATCTTTTGCACCATGACAGAAGATGCAGGACAGGTGAACTCAAGGAGTTGGTTGGCATTTGGAGGAGTGGCTGTTCTTCTGAGCAACACTAAGTCCTTTCATAGAGTTCACATGCAGTCCCAGTGAAGGTGCTGAGCCCCACACAAAGGTGCTGCTTCTTCTGGAACCAGCCAAGTTCTCTTCTTCATGCTGAGAAAAACAGAGAGGAAGGCAATTACGGTAGGACAATTATTGCAGTAGCTGTGATTAAGTCTCTTTCCTTCAGTTACTGGGGCCAGACAAGATGATAACCTGCACTCAGGGTTTTAATGAGGACTGTTGTTGAACCTTATGTTGCTGAAATGTGGGTGATTGTATTGCCTGAACCCTTCATGTTAATCACAAACAACTCATGATGATAACCTATGGTTTTTATTGGGTTGTGAACTGTGGGTTGTTCACCAGAGTTTCTTGCTTGGCTGGATGCAAACAACACAATAGCCCATGTTTGACCTATGACTCGTGGTTCAATGGCAACCCACACTCAGGCCATATGCAACCCTTGACTGTAAGTTATCATGTTATCATGTTCAGTCAATCTCTTTAGGATTCAAGAAAGTTTGCAACCAGTGGCTGAAAGCGGAGCAAGAATCCATCTTCTCTTTTTGTTTGATCCGTCAGATAAGTGGCCTTGTATCCTAAAGGCTGCCAACAGGGCTGTCCCATCCAACTCTGACTTACACAGCAGTTAAAGACTGCTGCTCATCCCCATTTAGCCACTGACTCGCTGGAGGAGACTCCCGCGAGTCCCTTGGACTTCAAGCAGATCAGACCAGTCAGAGGAGACCAACCCTGACTGCTCTTTAGAAGGCCAGATGCTGAAGATGAATCTCAAATACTTTGACCGCCTAATGAGAAGGAAGGACTCCCTGGAGAAGAGCCTAATGCTGGGAACAATGGATGGCAAAAGAAGAAGAGGACGGCAGAGGATGAGGTAGCTGGATGGAGTCACTGAAGCAGTTGGCGTGAGCCTAAGTGGACTCCGGGGGATGGTGCAGGACAGGAGGCCTGGAGGAATGTTGTCCATGGGGTCACGATGGGTCGGATGCAACTTCATGACTAGCAACAAGCACACTGAACACAGACCATACTGATTGACACACTGTGGTGAGATGTATCTGATCACAAGCCAGGTCATAAATTGTGCACCATTACAGTTTGATCATCTACGGTTTGACCTACAGTTTGACCATCTACATACAGAATGCTAAACTGAAGTCAATTAAAAATGAAACTTTTACACACAAGGAGAGATACTGAATTTTCCAAGCATTGCCATTTCTCTCCACACCCCTATTCTCTGTATGCGTGGTTCAAAATTAGTCAAAAATTTAGTCAAAGCATCTTCTAAAAGGCTGGAGCACATCAACTGTTTCAACCCTAACACAACATCCAAATTATTCCTGTCTTGTCCCTTCTCACCATCACCAGCCACAGTTTCTTGCCAACCAAAGATACAAATAATTAACAGAGATTCTCTAGGGTTCTTTTGACATCTTTGCTCTAGCTTTCTGATGTGTAGACAGCTACAAGCTATCTTATAAAATTGAGGGGGTGGACAGGTTGGTGGGGAGGAGTATTTTAAAATGGCATAGGAAGGGTTCCCCCCCCCCCTTAAGTCTTGAAAATCATTAGCAAGTTAAAGAAAGAAGCATTACTGTAAGGACCCCTCTCTTCTCCTCACCACCTCTTAACAATTAGTCTCCTGAGAGACAGTGTTTTTTCTCACTCTTTTCAGGCAGAAACATGGGGAATAGGGATAGCTTTTAGAACAAAGCTGGCAGAAGTATTTATATCAGAATGAGAGACTATCAGAAGTAGACATAAAGTGCAGCAGTTCAGTCCACTTCAAATGTTAGATGCTATTTGTATGCACATGGAAAAAGGTTAGATTGGTCAAAATATCAAATAATGCATCATTCAAATGAAAGGATTTGCTGCCATGGATTGTATAAAAGCAGGTGAAAACCACATGTATAGGTTATTTTCAGCCAAATTCGTGGAGGATAAACTCATCAAGAGCAAATTTTTACCGCAAGTGGGACTTGCAATAAAATGTTTCAGTGCAGCCTCACCTTCTCTCCGGAACACCCCTATTCAGGACGTCTAACCAGCCAGGCCTACTCCAGGAGCTGCCATTCCTCCTCCACTCCAGTTTCTTTTCCAATACTCAACAATCCATGGCTACTGAGCATGCTTGGACCCTGATAAGCTATTGCAGTTGGAGACTTCCCTTTTGGACTGGAAGAGATGTTGTTGTCGGGTTTGTTCGTAGTTCTGGGAACCGTGGGGTACTCTGAAGTCTTTGCTCTTCAGCAGCACTTGTTTTAGCTCATTTTTGTCAGCACTCAACACTCAAGTTCACAATTTGAAGGAGGGATGGCTAAATTTATTATATGAAGCTTCCATGTTCAGAAGCAGAAGTCCTTCCACCAACAATTTCTGGGAAGCAACAGTAGGAGGACATTTTCCCTTTCATGCACAGCTACTGGGCTGTCTCAGGAACATCCACTTGGTCACTGTGAACTAGACCGGGCTCTGGACTGCTGTACTTTGGCTTCAACCACGGTTTGTCAGTTTAGAACTAATGATGCCACTGCAGATACGAGGCCCATCTCACATATAAGCCACTCAGCTTTTCCTTAAGAGGGTTTTGAGAAAAGTGGTCCACCATCTTCACTATCAAAGAACCCTCAGGGGCCAACCTCCAGCATGGCAAAGGGGGTAGGACAACCCCTGCCCCCAATAGCTGCATATGTAGCTTCGTATTCCTTTTGTCACTAACTTAGCCTTAGCAGAGGCATTTTGAGTGTTTCAGGTGTGAGGACTATGCAAAAGCCAGGAAACCACCGATCAGAAGTGAGGAGGCAGCACCTGGAGGGCAGAACAGTACCTCCGACTTTTGGTACCTCCATATACTTGTGATTAATATATAGACTGACTGACTGACCAACAGATAGAGTGTTGTATTCAGTATTGATGTAACTTAAGTGCCATGTATTTCAGTGTGTCTGCACCAAGTAGGACTAACACTGATTGACTGCAACCCACAGTTTTAAGAGTCACCCGATGTTAACATATTCAGGTTAACACATGCAATATTTTAGGAGTTCGATAACATTCTTCCCCCATTTAAAAATGAAACAGTAACAGAAAAGCTCTCCTCTGCCCAAGATTGAATACCATTCAAATCAGGGATTTAGCATTAAAAGGAAGGTGAAGGGGGTAGAAAGTTCCCCCTCCTCAGCCCATATTTTGTAAATGAAAGAAAGCCCAGAGCTGCTCTCATCAAACAATGGAGCAAAGCATCCACAATTCCATTTCACTCCACTGGCTGGGAAGGTTTTTCATTTTGTGATCATTTTAGTGTGCAAACCTTGAAGAATAATGGCACTTCAGTGAGGGAAAGGCTCCCCATAGAGATGAGCTCTATTGACATCTGACCAGTAGTCTAAAGGCCTGCTGAGATGGTCCAAAGAACTTGCGGCAACTCCCAGCAGGTCGTTCCTATATGAGCCAATTAGAAAGCAGAGACTCCGGGCGACATTGTTCATGGAAGAGCAGATATAATTGATTTTTATTCCAGCAGGGGAAAGAGCCTCTTTTCCGAAAGAAAGAAAGAAAGAAAGAAAGAAAGAAAGAAAGAAAGAAAGAAAGAAAGAGAGTGTGTGGGGAGAACCTGAGCATAATGTCTTGCCTAGGAGAGCTTCAGAGAGGTTTGTGTTTGAGTATTCATGTCGAACTGGCATGTTCCTGGCAACATGTATAAATTAAGGGACATTTGATTTCACACTCTGATGTGCAAAATGAGAGATTTTCTCCATGTTTGAAAAAGTGGCAGTCAGGTTTCAGAAGGGGGGGCATTTGATGCTGGCACCTGGGTCACGAATCTTGTTCTCTCGACAAATGCTGAATGGATTACTGGGGTGAGCACCTGTTTCAAGGGCTACCTCCTGAGCATCCTCTCTCTCTCGCTCTCGCTCTCTCTCTCTCCCCCTCCCCCTGTCACCCTCTCTCTGCCTCTCTCTTGATCTATATATCTCCCTATATAACATGCTTATTCAGAGGGAAGTACTGCCAGACCTCATGGGGCTTGTCCCCATGTAAGAGCCAGGGTGGTACAGTGGTTAGAGAGTTAGGCCAAGGGTCAGGAGATTCCGATTCTAGTCTCCACCCAACCACAAAGCAACCTGGGTGATGTTAGGCCACTCACTGACTCTTACCTAACCTATCTCACTGGGTTGTTGCGAGGATAAAATAGAGGAGAGGATTAAATAAGCTATCTTGGGGTCCTGGCAAGAGGCAAAAAGGTGAAATATAAGCCTCTTTTTTCCTAGGATTGCAGCAGGGCAGAGCAGCCCTACTGATTTAAGTGAGTGGGCAGGAAGCCCCCTTCTCCAAAGCCCTGCCAAATTGTGCTGGTAGGACCAAAGGAGGGAGAAGTGGCATTTTGTGTCGTGTTGGGTTCTCTCCCCTCCCTTCCTTTTGCAGTTTCCCTCCCTTTGGGTGCGTGGTGTGGCCACTGCAGGGCCACCATTCATTTCCCCAGTTCAAACAGTGAGCAGGGAGAATGGAAAGGCCATTAGCGCCCGCCAAGGGTCCCGCTAGCCCAGCATTCTGCCCACAGGGTGGCTGAGCAGCAGCCCGTGGGCAGCCCACAAACAGGGCTCGAGTGGAGCAGCACTTCCACTCGTGTTCCCCGGAAACCCCAAGGCACAGCGCCTCTGCTACTGGCGATAACTTT
Source organism: Varanus komodoensis (assembly GCF_004798865.1). Taxonomy (NCBI): domain Eukaryota; kingdom Metazoa; phylum Chordata; class Lepidosauria; order Squamata; family Varanidae; genus Varanus; species Varanus komodoensis. Next base: position 9,137,831 of record NW_025335817.1, on the reverse strand, counting down.
CAGCCATCATGCTCAGTAGTATTCCCCTCCCTGAATTTTCTGACCTGCTCTGAAAGCCAGCCAAGGGGCATTGCAGGCCGCCACCACGTGGCGTCGTCTCATCCCACACTGCAGATGGCGCCCACTAACAAGAACGCTCCAGGGGTGTTCTTCCATCCCTCCGCCGTTGCTCTCTGCTTGTCTACCTGTCTCTTGCCCTGGCCAGGGCAATGATGATGGGGAGATGGAGGGGCAGGAGACGCCCAGTCCTGCTTGTTCACTGACTCTCTGCCCATCAAGCAGTGGCAAAGATGCAGAAGATGAGGAGGCCAAGCAGCAGCTGGCCATGCTGGCGTGAAGGCAGGCTCACCAGCGAGGAGGCCCTGTCATGGTGCATTGCCCAAGGGCCCAGAAACCCGCAGCCAGCTTTTAATGTTCACCAGTTCCCAGTGCAAGAGAAAGGAGACATTTAGTACTGCCCATGCAGGTGTGTGCGCGCGTGTGTGTGTGTGTACACACGTTTCTCCATCATCAGGACCTAGCTGGCTTTGTTTGCTGAATGTGTGTAGCATTCCCCTCATTTGGGCTTTTATGTCTACAGGTTTCTGTATTGCCCCAAACCCTGAAAGAGGGTACCAAAGGGTCTCACCTTCATTGCCTGGCTTCATTTATTGCTGGCCATGCCTTCCTCGGCACACATGTGTCATGGAGGTTGGCAAGAACATCTCAATTACAGCCCCATCATTCTCTGTTTTTTGGTACAGGGCCAGCTCGGGTCTGCACATTATTAAATCCACATTTGGATGCAAGAGAAGAGAGAAAGGAATTCTGGAGTTAGAGATGAAGCATAATTTCTTTCCAACCGTGTCAAAAATTGCAGTGGCAGGGAGAGACATAGAGGGAGATTAATTTCCAAAGGTCTTTGGGAAGGAGAATCTTTTCCAAAATGACAGCACTTCTGTATATACAGTAGGAAAATTGCCAGTAACTATCAAGTTGAAATGGACCACAGAGTTCAGCTGTAGGTAAAATAATCTCCAACTCTTTTTCACAAGGATTGGATCTCGATCCATTATTGTGTATCACTTATTGAGCCAAATCTGTTTTGGCAGGAAAATAACTGAGCTTGCAAGCAGACTGGCAAACCCACCAAACTCTGTAAGAGCCCATTCAGTCAATATTTAAAACATGTTTAGCTAAAGGGAAGGTATGTTGGACGGAAAGCCAAGAGCTTTTCCATTTTCACTTTTTGTTTCCATTCATTTAAAAGCAATGGGATATTTGATTTCCAACCTGGACAGCCACCAAAAATTGTGAGAGAGGGAAAGGCCAGTATTAGTTTAACAACTGGAGAATGACAGTTGTAATATTGCAGCCCAGCAGTGTCAATATTGGGTACAAGCCCAGAACCCCAGTCAAAGGACTGGAAAGTGAAGTCCATGCCATGGATTCCTAGCCCCACAAAAAGAACTCTACCAAGCCAGACAGACACCCCTAAAATGACATGCAAATGTTCATCTGTAAGTCTTAACCTAAACTTGGATTTAACAATATTCATCTTCAAAAAAAATTGTCCACAGATACATGCGGTACCAACGACTCTGAACACGCCTGCAGCAAATTTCTTTCAGTGGATAAATATATCAGGTAGAACACAATAGAAACCTAATGAACTATTTTCTTTGGAAATGTCTCTGAGATAATCACTGGTTTGCAAATCATTAGTTCCATCTGAAAAAAGTTACTTGCATCTTCTGGCACTACTTCAAAAGGATTCTGAAACATTTTATTTCCTTTCCATGCTTATGACAATCATGAATCTGTTCTGGAATTCCACCTGCAAAAGGTTCAGTGCTTTGAGGTGTGTCTTTCGACATGGAATTGTAATTCTCACTTCAGTTGTGATGCTTTTCCATTTATCCCAGTTCAGACCAAGGTTTTCTACTGATTCACACACCTTCAATGTTATGTTTGCTGCAGTTGTGGTGCCTTTCAAACTCTGCAGTGCGCACAATTCTTCTGTAACTCTGAAGTTGCAATTTATCCCCCTGATAAATATCATTTATTTATTTAAACATTTATATGCTGCCTATTTCACCATGGCATCTCTAAGTGGATAACAACAGATAATTAAAATAATTTATAAATCAATAATGGCACAAATTAATATAAAACCAGATAATTGTACCTTAAAAAACAATGTAAGTGGAGGGTTAGGTAGTGACTAATAAATATTAAAATGCCTTTTAAAGAAATAGGTCTTTGCCTGGTGCTGAAAGGGCATAAAGAAGGTGCCAGGTGAATGTCCTTTGGGAAAGCATTCTAAATGTGGGGAGCAGCTGCAGAAAAGGCCATCCCCCCGGCAGCCACCACCTCACCTCCCTAAGGGGTGGCTCACACAAGAGGGCCTCCTGCATTGATCTTAAAGGCCGGGTAGGCATAGATGGGTGGAGGTGCTCCTTTAGATAACTGGGGCCTAAGCTGTTTAGGGCTTTATATGTTAAAACAAGCCACTTGAATTGGGCCCAGGCCACAACTGACTGGAGCTCTTTTCATATAGGTGCTGCTCTGGTGTTCCTGTCACTAGCCACGCAGCCCGATTCTGTACCAATTGTAATTGCCAGACCGTCTTCAAGGGCAGCCCCATGCAGAGTGCATTGCAATAGTCTATTCTGGATGTTGCCAATGCATGGGTAACTAGTTTCAGGCTCTGTCTATCCAGGCAGGGCAAAGCTGATGAATCTGCCACAGCTGGAGAAAAGCACCCCGGACACCGAATTCCCCTGGCATTCCAGGGACAAAGCTGGGTCCAGGAATACCCCCAGACGGTGGGCCCTGTCCCTCACATCTAGAATACCCCCAGACCCTGTGCAACCCATCTAGGACAGGGCGATGCCCATCCAGCCTGTCAGATGACCCCCCGACGAATAGCGCCTCCATCTTGTCTGGACTGAGCCTCAGTTTGTTGAACCTCATCCAGTCCACTGGCAAGCTCAGGCCCCAGTTCAGGATGGCAGCAGCCTCACCTGGATAAGACGTAGAGGAGCGGTAGAGCTGGGTGTCGTCAGTGCATTGCTGAGACCGCAGCCCAAAGCTCCAGGTATCTTCTCCCAGCAGCTTCATGCAGACCTCAAAGAGCTTGCGGGACAGCGCCAAGCCCTGGGGTTCCCTGTGACATATTGGGGTCAGACATATAAACATCCCCAGGAGAGTTCAAGAGTTCTGCACTGTTACCCATTTGTACAAATGCTACTTATTTGTAGCACTTTTTCTCAGATCAAGTACACCTGATGAGTGCATTGTATTTTATTTTTTTTTCTATCTGGAGACACTTTCTCATCCAACTGAGAAAAAATCCTTACCCTCCTTCTTGAAAAGACGAGGCTCCATGAACAGTATTTATTGAAAGCAGGCTATTAAACACCATGGATTAGAGACCCAGAGGGAGGTGGGGTAGGGAACATTTGCTAGAATTCTTAAAACCATGACTCTTTCTGTGGTCCCACTCTGGAAATCTATTATTTTAAAAGCAATACCAATGAAAAGTTCCCATGTAATGCAGTGACCTCCCCTGGCTCTGCCTGAGATCTCTTTTTTCCACAGATTCTGTATTTGTGCAATATCACAACTTAACGCACAACCCATCCAATTCCCTTGCATTGTGGAAGACTACACCAATGGGAATTCTTGGTTTAAGAATTGTATTTCCTGAATGCTTCCCCTTCCAGTTGCATACATTATAATCTTCCAAGAACTGGATAAAACCAGGCAATGGATCAAGAGTTAGATAAAGAAATTGCTTTGTTACATCTCTCTGAACCCACTCCCGAATCTGTGACCGAGTTCTGAATGAATGAGGGAAAATAAAAGGACTGCTTGGGAAAGCTTTTGTAAAAGGCAGAAGGTTAATAATAACTTACAGCAATTGTTGGGCAAAAACAATCCTTGATGCCTGGTTATAAAACCAGATATTTATTCCCATTAAAATCACATGAGACTGAGGAATGAATGACAAACAACACAGATGCAAAGACATTCAAGGGAAGCCTTGGCATCTCTGGCTGCGATGGGCCAGCAGTCAGAGTTGGCTGGCTGATTATGACTGTTATCCCCTCTGTTAAATTGTCTGCTCTCATTTGCAAAACACCAATCAACTGGATCTGATGGACTCTGTGGATACAATGCCCATGAAGAGCGTTGGTGCTGGAGCACTGGACACCAGTGCAGATCACAAATGAGCTCGATCCAGCTCAGCAGGACTTTTAAAAGAAGACTGCCCTCAGATTAATTGCTGTGGTTTCTGTACTGGGGTTATTGCTGGTTTGATAGCTGCAAGATAGTACAGTATCTCCAGCTTTAATGCTACACATTTTTCTCAGAACCTTGGCTTAGCAATGAGAAATCAGTTGGCATCATTCCTGACCCACTGCAAGTATTAATGCAATCGAAAGAGGCTATATTGATTGTTTTCCCCTATCACTAATCTATAGATGCTACGTTAATTCTAACATAGACAATGATAGAAGCCAATAAAGAGTTTGATGCAACAATTGGGTGCACTTTATAAAATTAACATGAGAAAAGCCAGTTTTTGTTTTGTTTTGTTTTGTTTTGTTTTATTATTTTTGGCTTGAATTGACTTCACACTTGGACTGGGCACTTTGAAACAAGGTGTTGTAGGAAACCTATGAAAAGGAATATATTATTGAAGTGTAACTCTGCACATCTTGTGCTAGTGAAAAGACAGGTGGTAAAGGACTTGATTCATAAAGCTGTAGGGGTGTCTTCACTGGAAGGAAGCCAAAGCCAGTAAAACTGGCAGAGACTAGCAGTTAGAGCTTACCAATGCCAGTCGTGCAGCATTCCAGAGACTGCCTGTTCTGAAAACCCCATTTGTAATTGATGTATTTGTTTGGGACACTCCAAGGATCCCTGAATGCCATAGCCAGAAGGCTCTCGCTGCTTGCGTTTTTATTTATTTTTATTTATTTATTAAAACATTTTTATGCCACCCCATTCGCCAAAGCCTCGGGGCGGCTTGCAACAGTAACAGCGTTGTCCTAACAGAGCTGGAAAACCATGGAAGACCTGGCTGCAGGACGAAAGGCCAGGCATGGGACCGCCGCGTCGGTGTGGCAGGTGGGTCAGAGTACAGCTAGGGAGCTATTTGTCAGATGGGGGGCTTGGAATGTGATTACTTCTATGTGGGTGAAACTGGATGTCCTCTCCCAAAACGTGCAGGGAGCACTTGGCTGATGCCCAACACAAGGAGGTATGTGCTACCCCTTGGCCCCTCCACCTGGTTGGCAGAGTGAAGAGCTTTGTGCTAGCAGCTGAACAAAACCCCCAAAGAGAAAGAGCAAGCAGGCGGAGTTCAGCTTAAGCCTGGTATCAAAATGAAAGAGGACGGGGAACAAACCATGGTTTTTCATTAGCCCCCTTCGAGAGGGCATGGACAGCAGATGGTGAGGTCTGGTCTGGCAACTCACTGGTCCTGCCCAGCTTTTAAGCGGTCCTGCACCACGCTTCTCTGTGCCTGAGACTGGCATGTTATATCAAAATGTGTAATATTTTAAAATCTTTATGTTTATGGAGGCATCTTATAAATTTATGAAATTTTACATTTACATCCCTCCTTATTTCTCTTGCAATGAACCCAAGAGAGTTTACAAGGTTCTCCTCCACTCCATTTTCATCTTCACAACAATGACCAGGTTAGGTTTGGGTGAGACAGAGTCATCCTGTGAACTTCAGGGCTGAGTGGAGATCAGAGCACAGAACTCCCAGGTCCCAAGTCCTGGATAATTTCTAGGATCACAGTCCCATGGTCGGAGCATTCCAGAGAGAGAAAGGTGCTGGGCAGCATCCCTGGGGGAGCCAGCACCAAATCCAGAGGGGATGGCTGGTGGGAAAATAATCATAAGGTTTTCCGGTCATTGAAGGAGAAAGAAGATACTGATTTCTATCAAACTTGGAATTCTTTTTATTATTGGCTAGCGAAACGGGACTTCGTATAGATTTAAATATGTTTTTAAGTTATCATAAATAGAAAAAAAAGTGGGGGCTGACCCAGCAGGTCCAATGTTTCTGATGACTGATGTTGTTTTTAGTTTTCCTTTGTTTTAGGATTATTTTGAATAAAACTTATAAAAGAAATAATTATAAGGTTTTCCAAAAGCAGTTCCGAGGGTTCTTCCCAACTCTGGGTCATGTTCAAGGAGTGGGAAAGCATGTCCTGGAATGCCCCCCTTTTAGTATTATCATCACCAGAACCTCAACTGTGGAAGAGTAAGAGAGAAGGTTTGCGTGGGGGACACCTCCCAATCCCCCAGGGAAAAAATCAGGATACAGAAGCAGCAAAGGGAAGGAGGAGCCCTTCTGCCAGTGGCACTCCTGCTGCTGGTGATCCGACACTGTTAATTTCACCCTCTGGCTGGCTCTCCCTGTCTGCCCTTTCCATTATTCTGTAACCTCTGGGAATCCCTCCGAGGAATCAGGACTTCAGCTCAAAGAAATGTGGATGTGATTAATCGTGAATCACCCATCATATCTGTCTCGTGAGGTGGCATCATTTCCTTTGTTTTCAGTGATGTACATGTGTTGGAGCAAGCATCGTTTTGGATGAAGCCTTCCTCTGATGGTAAGGGAATGCCTCTTAAAATGATGTGTTCCTGTTCGCACATCTCAACAAATGCTTGTACTATATCTACGACATGCAATACATCAGCAGTGCTTCTAAATTAATTATAAAGCAGGGGTTGCAGTCAATAAATGTAACTGATGACTGGATTAAATACTGAAATCCTAGGGATTTTGCAAGCCTGATTCGCCTGGAATACAATTCATGATAAATAAATACTCTGTGAAGAAAATATGAAAGGTATCATAGCCTGCCAACCTCCCACTCACTTCTAATTAAAGAACACCAGTTCCCCCCCATCCTTGGAAAACAAGGAGATTAATTTCACACTGAATCCAGAGTTCTCCACTTCTTCAGGTAACGTTCAGTACTAAGGAGGCAGTGCAAAAATTGTTATTAACCTCCGTATTTATTCTCCTTGTAGGCAGACAACCAGCAGCCTTAAGTAAGGGCTGATAGGAAACATGAGAAAAGGGTGTGAATAGTCGGGATTTCAATTTCCAGATCTCTCAGCAATACTTGTTATGTTATATATTCACAATTATTTCTATGCAATTGCCAGCTCCTTGCAACTGAAGTGGCACTGCATCCATTCAGCCTGGATTCTATAGTTCAGTGTAAGGATGGTTAATAAGTAATCCTTTTAATACTGTCAGACTTCTTAAGAGGAAAAGATGTGCTATTGTGAGATCTCACCTTTCACAGGATGTAGGACAAAATCCCAGAAAACGCTGCTCCAAAGCTCACAAATCTATGGCAGCAAGATTGCTAAGTTCTGATCAAGACAACAGCTGGAGCCTTATAAACCCCACAGCTTTGCTCCGATTGTCTGTTCCTACTAAGAACAGTCTCCTATGTATCTGCTGCATTCCTGAGCTGACCTCTAGCCAGGGTTCCCTGAGCAAGATTCCTTTCTTGCCCCTGTTATTTCCACCTCTCCATCGACTTCTGTGAGCAGCTATGGCTGTTATTTTTTAAGGGTTGACCCCCCCCCCCCCCACACACACACATCTCAAGGAATGGCTGTAGCCCTAGTGGGAAAGTCTGTGCTTCGCTTGCCGAAGTTCCCGGGTTCATGTTTCCAGAAGCTGTGGGGCTGTCCTCTGCACTGGGGCAACTATCAACAGCACTGGGCTAAACTGATCAATGATCGGAGATGGACTGAGGTTGCTCCCAGATGTTTCCTCTTCCTATGGTTCCGGTTGTGCACCAGTAAGCCTTGCAGGTCAGGCACTCAACAATCCCCGTAGCCATGCCTGCAAAGAGAACCCAAAGATTTGGGCACATCAAGAAACCAATGTATTTCCTCGCAAACTAACCACAGCACCCCAAAAGAATTTGCATTATGACGGAAAACATCATACTGTGATTGGGAATATTGATTTCCCCCACCCCCATACACTGTGAGGATTGCAGCTAAACTCAAAAATAACAAGTAAGTGTTGGGGGAGGAGGGAAATGATGCCAGCATCCCTGCGAATCAAATAAGTGCTGGAGCTGTGTCCCCAAGAGTCCCGGCTCTTCTGAAACACTGTACATTTTTGCAGAACCTAAATATTTGAACAGAATGGATGCATCTTGTCTCGAGTGCTCAGTGCACCCACACAAATGCAACTGCCTGGAAACTTTGGCACTGTTGCAGAGAAAAGCAGGATTAGAAAGCATGGTGAGATGTTCTCCCGCAGGAACCTGAGTACTTGGTGCAATGAGAAAAAGAGGGAGAAAGAGAAAATTGTCAGAACTGGGGTGGTTTCAAAGAGATAGGGGAAGGGGGGATAGGATGATCAGGAAATGCCCCCCTGAAAAAAAGTAAGGCAGACTCCCGCCCCCCCCCCCACCCGAGCACTGTGGCCACCCATCAGGGCCACTGCCACAAGCTTTCTTATGTGTTCCAGTCAGAGCAGTGGGTAGAAGTCCTCTTGAATTTCTCCACCCCACTTGTGCACAGAGAAATTGGGAGAGCAGTTTCACCCCATTTCTCCAAGAATCTCCAACAACTGCTCTCAGGGAGGGAGTGCCACTGCAAAGAGCTCCTTTTTTCATGCGGGTTTCTTTGCAAGCAGCAGCGGCACTGCCCCCGTTTTGCATCCAACACGATGCAGTGGCCAAGGGGCCGCGCTGCACCCAGTCCCAGGGAAAAGGCCCAGTCAGTGTCCAGTCTAAACCTGTACTACAGTTTCCTGCAAGCTGATTCTCCTCCTCCATGGAAGATGTTTCCAGTGTTCTGCCTTTTTCTTGGGGTGCTTTAAAATTCATTTTTCAGCTGCCTGATTGCTGCAAGGCAGCCAGGTAGGCTGTGTGGGTGTTCTCTTTTCTTCCACATCTCTCCATTGCTCTGTAGCCTCTGCTTCCCGATCGAAAATGCCCCATGGAATGAATTGCTTTACATCTCCCTCTGGACTGTAGGCGAGTTGTGGGAAGCCAAGGCAGTGACAGCCTCCAGGAGAGATGTCGTACAATGAATGTCTGGACACCCATGCACAGTCCTCAGCTGCCTCCTAAGTAAATTAAATGAATGAAACCCAAATCCAACCCATGAGAATTTGTCCAAACTATTATTTTTGAAAGAAAATTCTTTTCTATTTAATTGAATTAGTAGAACTGAAAGAAATGTGGAAGAAATGTTCAATGCAGCACTAATTCGAACTATGCCTGAGGTTCCTTTGGGTGGGATCAAGGAGGAGTCCTTCCCAAGAGGCATTCTGCATGGAATAGTGGTGAGGGAGGTTCTCCTCCCTGTTTGGCCCTGAATATCTCTGCATGACCTTGGGCTAGTCGAGAACTCGCCCCCTAACAGACTTCAGAGGGTTCCTGTGGGGATGCAACGGAGCAGAGGCAGCAGGCTGCACGTGCCACCTTGGGCTCCTTGTGAGATGGAACGGCAGGATAAAAATGTACTGGATAATAAAAGTAATACTCAGGCTCCGAAACTGCTACCTGAAGGGAGTGCCTCTTGCCCCCACATAACTTGCTTTATCTGCTGGTAGTTTTATTAATCTTGCTTTATGCTGTTGCTGCAAAGTGCTAATTGATGTTGCTGGTGTTTTGTCGTCTGTTCCTATTTTTATGGATCGTGTTTTTATCTTGCCGTTTTATGCAGCCTGGTTTGGTAATTGAATTTTAATGTTTTTGTTGTCTCATTATTGTCAACTTGATTAGCCAGTGTGGAGTGCTTTGAGGAAAGGCAGGGTGCAGAGGAAGAGGGCGCCGCAGCAGAGGGGTTCAGACTTGGCGCATGTTCTTGGCAGGCCACAGGCTTCTTTGGACGGCCAGCTGCAAGATGGCGATCCAAAGGCCAAGGCCCTGGCAACTCTGTTGCTTGGCCAGAGAGAGCAGCAGCTGAAGAGGCTGGTTGCGTGATGAAGAGGCCCAGCAGAGCTGCTGGGTGGGGGCCCTTTGACCAAGCCCGGCCACACATAACTTTGGCACTGGTCGTACCTACAAGTCTGGCTCAAGGCAGCGGCGATAACCTTTTGCCCCCGGTTACTTAATGCTTGCTTTTAGTAGCCAACTGGTTTTTATTTTACTGACCTATTGTTCTTCACTTGTCATGTTTTTCTGCCTTGAATATCAGGTTTTATACTTTTATGGATTTTATTTTTGTATACCTGATTTTATTCCTCTGTCTTCTTGTTTTCTTGTTGGTTGTTCCTGTTTTTTATTGTAAGCTGCACAGAGAGCCCTAATGCATAAATAACTTGAAGGTGTTTCATTTCCATCGATTTATTTATTGGTCAACTTTTCAGCAAAATGGCAGTATTACTAAGAATGCCACGCCTCATTCAAAAGCAGACCCAACAGTTGGAAAGGCACCCATGACCCTTTCTTGGAGAGGAAGCGCTGATGCGACACCAAGCTAGGCAAAAGCGGACATGACCTCAAGCAAGTATGGACAAGAAATTGGGTACGGGGCAAACACCGCGCAGAACAATTTGCCCTCAATTTGTTAGGTCTGTTTTGTGAATTTTGAATCAAACCACTGTTTCTCTCCAACTTTACTTCCCACAGAGGGAGATATTTGACCTTCCTTCAGCATAAGGGCCAAATTTTTGGAGAACTTCTTAGGAGGATTGGGTTTTGCCATTGCGGCAAAAGGGTTAGGGCCATGGATGAAAAGAACAAAGGCAAAATATCCGTATCTTTTTATTTAAAAGATTTACTGGCAGCAACAAAATCTTAGAAGCGACATTCAGCCTTCTAGAATAAAGGAGCAGTGGAGGTGTCTGGAACCCACCAAATGATCAGGGATCAGGAAAAGGGGTAGAGATTTGGAAGGAGGTGTGGCCTTCTGAGGAAACTAGATGGGGTAGATTAGGAACCCAGCAGGCTACATATGCCCCCAGCTCCCACCACAGTCAACCAACCCAAAATCTTGCCCTGCGATGTGCTATCCTACACACTCATGTAGACCTTAATGGAACGTGCCCCATGATACATGAATGAAGCCATAGTGCACAGGAGAAAAGCAATCTAGGGAGCATTATTTTGCTATAAATTTGGGGGCAAGAAGATGTTGGCCCCCTTTCAGTGATGGAAAGGTGCTAGGATAGCCAGCTGGCAGCATGGGAAAGTCACACTTATATTTCATGGCTAATCACTATTGAATTAACTCCTGCGGCAAGTAGCATTCAGGTACTTCCACTGCAAAGACATTCTGCTGGGAATCCGTAAGATATGGCTTTGATATGTTCTCAGCAATATTGGACATCAGTTTCTTGATCTGACAATGTGCAGTCAGGAGGAATGGAGGACTTCCATGGCTGTGGAATGTCACACCTGCCCCATAGACTGTGGGATCACTGTCACATTTGCATGGGAGTAAAGAATATACTTCTAATGTAGGAAAGCCATTTTATTTTCTTTTTAAGACAACATGCAGAAACATTTGGTAGCTTAAAAGAGGCCCTCCATCAGAGAGAGTGCCTCTTAGTAGACTTACCACCTATGAAAATTTAAATAATACAGCCTTATGCCATGTTATTCAGAAGCCAGTCCCACTGTGCTCAGAGTGCAACCGTGGTGCCTGTGTGCGTGTTGCCCAATTAACGGGAGCATTTTAATCAGTTAAGGAATCCAGTGGATCAAGTAACCATTGCAACCGTTACAACTAGAAATATTGATTTATTTAAAGCCTGTTTGTAAATGCATAGAATTAGAATCTCACGCTATTATCATAGGCGATGAGCATCAACCAGATTGAACCCAAACTGGGACCACAGAGGAAAAAAAGGGAGACACCAGTGTCTCTGACGGAAGCTTGCAATGGTAGAAGCACAAGTGCTTTGGGGGTGGGGGGAGCAGAAGAAAACAGCTCCCAAAACGGCCCAGTCAGTTTCTGCGTACACTCAGAAATTGCACCATGTTAGCTGTCAGTTTGGTGAAGAAAAATGGAACCATAGAAAGAAGGGAATGGAATGATTTTCTGGGAGAAGGCATGGCTGGCTGGCTGGCTGGCTGACAGAACTCTTTTTTCATTCATGAACTTTGATATATTAAAATGTAAAATCCACATAAAAATATTAATTTTATTGCATAAAGATTTGGATGTATCCATTGTAATAGATACATTTGTAATGAGCAGCCCTATCTATTTTATATATAATGAGGTGAACTACTATTCTTCAGTGTAATTATGCATGGATTTTCAACAAAGACCATTTATTTGTCTTATTGATTGTTTTTTTATTGTTGTATGTCTTGCTTTTGTTTTTAACTTTTGTTATTCACCCAGACAGCTTCAGCTAGCGGGCTGTATAAAAAGGGGGGAAAAAACATATATTTGTAGGTTACGTCTAAAAACCTGCATTGACGGTTCAAACATTCAAAGCATCATTAAGTCCTCAGTCCGTTGTATTACCGAAGGAGGTCACCTGACATTCCAGTATCAGGTTGGCAGCACTCATATTAAGAGGCAAGGATATGCTATGACATTTTGTTGCAGTTCCTACATGAAAATCTGATTTTTCTTCTGCAAGAACATTCAAGGCAGGATTGCTTTCCCACAGGTATTTTCTCCCCTTAATTATTTCGTTCTGTCTGAACTTCAGTGAAACAGATAAATGGTTTTACCTATGCAAAATCTCACATTTTTATTTCAAACGTACCTAAAATTGTGAATACTCCCACAGACATGTTTGCAGCTAATTACTGGAGGCACGTACCCTGCCACTGGGCACTGTAGACAAAGAGACATGCTATTTCTCCTCTGATATTATTTATTTCTGCTTTGATGGGGGGCCAAAAAAAATTGCAGCACAGAATTAGTCTTATTTCAGTTCCATAAGCAACCCATTGCAGAAACATTCTGCCTGAATCAAGCTATTAGATTGCATGGAGTGATTACACAAAACCTGCTCCGTCTCTTCTGAGCTGCATAAGGATGTACAGAGACTCAGGCAAACACCCTGAAAGGGAACGTATAAGGGCCTTTGCTGCATACAATTGCAGCCTTAGACAGGACCCTGCCCCGAAACCCTCTTTGATCTTCAAGGTCTCCTTTAGCACTGATGACCGCAGGAGTGTTTCAGTGCTTCCACAGGGGCATTTCAGTAGCCTCCGTCTCTGAGCACCTAGATCGCCAGCACCCACACCAGCACACTTCCTTCTAAAGCAAAACAAGCAAAACGGGAAAAATCATAGTCCAAGTATCTTCTCTAGAACACAGGTCTACTTTCCCATCTGGCTTTCAGACTGGTTTCAGAAAAGAAACTGACTTAGTGCAGCATCTTCAACCTGGAACCCACCAGGCGGAGTGGACTACAGCTCCCATTGTCCCCAGCCATCAAAGCCACTGGCCACCATTTTGGGAATTGTAGTCCAATCCCTATGGAAGGTGGCAGGTTGGAAAAGGTTATCCTAGTGCAAGGGTATAGAACCTGTTGAAATCCAAGAGCCAAACTGTATGTTGGAGAAGCTCTTGGGGAGCATTTGACAGTGCCGAGTAGGAGCTGAAGGCAGGCAGGACAGAGTCAAGTACAAAAACAGTTGCTCCAAAATGTGGCGTCTTTGACCTCTATACAGGCCTTTGAAAAGGAATTCAACATTGTAAGCCATCCCGAGGGGATGGCATATAAAAGTTATAAAGGATATAAGGATGGCATATAAAGGATGGCATATAAAAGTTTGAAATGAATGAATGAATGAATGCTTTAGATTGGGAGACACCCCCCCTCCCAGAAACCCCCAAACAATAGATGGTCAGGGGAACAGAATCACTGGGTGATCTGGGGAAGGCAGTATTCCTGAACAGCAACCCCAAAGAGACTCCCGCTGGACTTTAGCCCCCGGGTACAACACTCTTTCCTAGTGGATGCTTTGCACTGAGAAGTGGAGAAGGGAAATGAAATCCCACGGGTTCCTCTGCCCCTCTCTAGGGCATTCATGGAGGCTGAGATGGGGGGCACCGTTGACGTGGCTCTCCTCACTCCTGGGAGGGAGCAGCAAGAGGTGTGGGGCAGATCACTGTTGTTCCTCAGACCCCCAGCAACCGCCTCTCTCTGAATTTCCTCAAATTTCTCTCCGAATTTCTCTCCACAACCCGACGGAGGTCCTCTTCTAGAGGAGACAGCCCTCTGCCTGGAGGCTGCCAAAGACTGGTCCCCTCTTCAAAGTTACCCACTAGCTGAGGTCCGTGTCCAGATTCAGAAAAGAGCCTCCAAGCCAGGAGACTGAGGGCCTTGCAGCTGCTTGCCAACGGTTATCACCTGGGCAGGTGTCTGAGGAGGAAGACCACACAGGGCACTGGGGCAGGTCCATGCTAGAGCCCCTTCCAACTGTGGGGGAGCAGGTGCAAAACGCTTTGCACGGAGCATGCCACAACGCGCACCGCATGGCTGAAAAGTTGTGTCGTGCACAGATGCAACTCTGGGAGAAGCTGACAGAACTGGAAAGGGTTGGACAAGGAATTGGCTCCTTATGGGTCATTTGTTTCTGTGTCAGGTTGCTTTTCTGCTCAATTAGCTGTGCAAAGGAGTGAAAGAGCAATGATGTTTTTAAAGGGGGAAATTATTGACCAGTCCCTTCTTCTCCTCACAAAAATCATGGAGAAGGAGAAGGGATGTGGCTGCTTGCACCCGCCTTTCGTGCCCCTCCAGGTGATGGAGGAAGGAGAGTCCCAAAGCGTTTATCTGCCCCACCCGCCCCAGGACACAGCAAGCGCCTGCAACGACTCTTCCTATCCCAGAATAGCTCCACAAGTCCAGCATACCGCCCTTATGCCTGTGGTGGGGCAAGACTGCTACACGGCGAAAAGCTGTGCTTAGCAGCCTGAAGAAACCCAGGACAGCACAGCAGAGAGAGCAGGACAAGGATGGGCTGCGGAGAGCATCCTGGGACACACCAAGGCGTCAGGCGCCTGGTCAAAGGCTTCCCCTTTATGGCGATGCTGAATTTCTGTTCAGATTACAGCCGTTATTTCTAAATGTCCCTCTTCCCTTTTAAATTAGCATACGCAGGTTGTATACAAATGTTCCTCCTCCTCTTTGGTGCCGTGTAAATGGCTATTTAATTGTTTAATTCAAAGAGGGGATTAGGGTTACCCCCCTGATCACCAGGTTTTAGGATAAGCAAAATCCCTGTTTTTCTTGAAGCATCATCCAGATAAAGACATTGCACATTTTCTGTTTCTGGGGATGTCATTTTGAAAAGAACTTGTCCACCCAGAATGCAGGCACACCTAGAGAATTCAGTTCTTTGGACAGATAGCAGGCTTTGATTTCAAGAGAGATGCTCCCCTGAGAATGCCGCGTGCCCCGCCATGCCTTTGTCCTCTCGCATCTCCCACATCTCTGGGAAATGTGTTGTTACTCCTGTCTCCAGCAGCACGTATAGTAAAATTGTACTGTTTTATGTTCCTGGCTGCTGTGACTTTATGTCTCTGCGAAAATGGAGCAAGTTGAACAAAACAGGTTTGGGGGAGGGGGGCGAGTGGAACGAGCAGCACTTTTGGAGTCCACGCCACAGCCAGTCGGTGCACCAGTTCAGGGATGGGCAGAAGGTAGATCTGAATCTGAGCAGATTTCCAAGGTATTTGCAATAGATTGGCAAGGAGTTTTGACCGCTAGTTGTTCAGTGGCAGTAAAATGGCTCTCTCTCACCCTAAATTATACTGCTGAAATGAAGAAAACTTGGAGCAAGTAGGTGAGGATTTTTCTGTGGAGCAACTGGGAGCTTCAAACCTTTCTGGCACTCATAGCAAATTTCTGGGCTTTCAGTTTTTTAATTCTAAATGCTGTTCTTTTGCACCAGGTTACTCTTTGTGGGTATATCAGTCTTCTATTTTTTAAAGAAATCCTTAAAATTGATCCCACAGCCTGCCCGCTGCAGTCCTAGGTAGTTAGAAGTAGAGCAGAAATAGGTGTGAGACTTTAGACATGTCCCTGCTACCCTCATTTCCAAATAACAGAATTGTTACAAGCCCTCCTCCCTCTCACCGCAACTCCAGCATCCTGGGAGTCATAGGACATTTTTCTGTCCAAACATCCAGAGGAACGTGTGCTTATTAATATAGATATAAATTAATCCACCGTTCACCTTCAATAGAAAAAAGAAGATAAGGCATTCCCAGAGTATCTAGCAGCAACAAATCAAGAACACTAAAAAAAAAAAAAAGCAAGATGAGAACAGGATGAATTAAAAATCTTTCCACCACAGATTAATAGCCTAGGTATACTTGCAAAAAGATTTTTTTCTGCTGCCAAAAAGGCCGTGATATAGGTGTCAAGCGAGAGTCCACGCTGAGAGCATTCCATAAAGGAAGCCTGGAATGATCATCTCTCCAGAGCTGTCATACCCGTTGGTCGCCTGGATGAGGCAACCAGGATAACCCGGCATGTGGCGGCCTTCCCCACCTCTTGATTGCACCGCATATGGAAGCTGTTCATAACTGCAGCTTTTCAGCAATGCATTTCAACAGGGTCCTTCCCTGAAGATATTCCATAAGGTGTTCCTTATTTTTTCAGTCCTAAATTTAGTTCATCCTGAACATTGAGGATGCAAATTACTTTAATATAACTATTTTTCAAGCTTGCAAGAAATAGGCATTATTTTTGTGCATACTTCTCATAAGACATGAACTTTTGTACATAATTTTGCCAAATGTATACATTTCTGAAAGTAATTTTTGAAATATATATATTGGAAGTAACAATAAGGCATTTTTAACATTACTTGCACTGATATCTATGCAGTTTGGTCTTTATAATTCCCTAGGCTGAAGAGCAAATTCTAATGGATAACCGAGTTTCAGTTTACATATTTGCTCCAAAGTGCAAAATTAGCTGAATCTACATTAAAATATGAATTGAAGAAATTTGCCTCCCATCCCTAAACCACAAAACCCATAAAGGGAAGAAAATCACTGCAGTTTCAGTATTTACATTCTTTCAGATTGTACACATACATCATAAATACTGTTGCTTTTAACACAAATATGAATAGCTTAATGTTATAAAGCATTAAGTATATTAAGACATTATTCTCCTATTAATAATGCCTAGTTTAAGCAACTCTGGCTGAGTTTGCCTGTGAAAAAACTAATTAGGAAAGTTGCTTATTAAAATATTTTTAATGTTGCCTTAAAACGAACCTTACAAAATGTTGGGTTTAACCAAACTTCCCTGGGGCTGCGTTTCCATAGAATTGGCGTTTTCCCCATTAAAAGTCCTAGCTCTGTTCCCACGTAACTTCCTGCTTCTCATGGCCTGGAGACGCACAGCAACACGCCTCCTCCAACTACCAAGAACTGTGGTCCCTCAACCCTGAGGAGCTATTTAGTTCACTTCAGTTGGAAGGTTTGACAAGATCTTCCCAAACATTTGATTTCAGAATGTTCATAAAATGCAATCAACCTTCTTGGCAAGCAAGAAAACCAATCTGTCTTGGTGTCATTTGATCAAAACTGTGACCACTGCTTGGGAAGGTGAAACTGGACAGAAGAAAAGCAATGTTTTTCAAAGCTGTAGAGAAAGAGAACTTTGCAACTTGTTCTGGAAAACGTTCTGTTCTGGCAATAAAGACTTCTCTTGCAGAAAGATCAAAGATTCACTGCCAAAAGCTGATTTTCATGCCTAGGTGCTGCTCTCTCTGCGTTGTTCCTTAACAAAATTTGTTGCCTGAAAATTAAGGAGGTGCCATGCAACTTTCTTTAAGACATGAGTTTGGATCTGAACCTGCAGTACCTAACATTTTCATTTCAATATACCAATTCAAGAACTATTGAATACTTTAAATTAATTTTATTAATATTCAATCTAAACTATAACACAGAAAACACAACTAAAGCAAATATATATAAAATTAACATACAATTAAAATAAATCTTAAAAATACCATGTCTTCTGCCACCAGGACCATAGGACACATGTTAAAGATAGAAAAATTTATTCAAACATTATTTCAGGACATTTCCCTCTTCCAAAACTGCAAAGATTCTTTTGACACTTCAAATCCTTTCCCCACTTTTTTTTGGTACATACTCAATAAATGTGCCCCGAATCTCATTAAACTTGTTTTTCTTTATATGCCCTTTTCTCACTTTAATACTACAGGTTAATAGCTATATTCCTTACTTCTCTGAATCAATCATACAATTGAGAATCATATTTTACTTTCCAATTCTTAGCCACAATTAATCTCACAGCAGTTATTAAATTTATTATTAGTAAGAACTATTAAACGTAAGGGCAAAACAAATTAGTCCCTTGTTTGATGGCTACTGTCTAAATGTTTTAAGTCGATTCTTCCCAGCCGAAAGCAGCAGAGCTCAAGACAGACAGACACATGCAGCACACCTGCAGTCCCACACACAGCCCCGCCCAGCCTAATTCCAGCACCCCCAAATACCCAGCAAATAGAGCAGCCATCAGTAAAGGTCTGACAGGCGCAATTAATTCCTCTAACTTCTGCATCAGGGGGTGAAGCTTTTCCTGGGCCATCCCATCATGAGGCTGCACACGGCCTTAATGCAGAAAATTAGCTTGACAGGGAGAATGACTCAAGTAGCGTTTTCCTTGTTCTTGTTCTTGGTTCAGGATGACGATCCGTTGTGTACGTTTGTGAGAATCATTCGTACTGCAGATTCCGCACAAACCTACACCCTGCAGTCTCAAGTGGTCTATCCCAAATAAATTTCACAAAAGAAAAAAATTAAAAAGCAAGCTTGATTCCATTGCTTATATAAAATTGAACATTCTCTTTGTCTTTGAGACCTGTAATATCTTACATTAGCGAATGCACAAGCACCTCTTGGAAATCCTCCAAGACAACAACTAAGAAAAATCAGCAGCCCTTTGCTTCTGTGTGTACTTCAAAGTGACACACGCCAGATGTTGAGCGGTGTGCAGACGGTGTGCGACAATGTTTACTGTACAGCCAGAACACGCCCTTCTCAGGGGCCTTCTCTCCATTTTTACCCCCTGCTTTATATTTCTGCCTGCTCTGGAAGTCACTTCTGGCAATTGCTGTGCGTGTCATTTTCTCCTGCTGCAGCTGTATCTGAGGATGAAGCCTGGAGGTTACCCCCATCTGCTCCTCTCCATCGTCATTGCATCTTCTAGCCTTCCTAGGTTCGTTTAAATCTAGCCAAGGTTGCCACTTGCCCCACCCCAGCCACATTTCACTGCAAAATATTGCCCACTGCAGGATGGCCACCAGCTGTATCCTTGTTGTATATGGAGGGAGGGGAGGAACTGCAATGGATCTATCCAGTGCTTTTTTTGTAAGAAAAAAGGTGCCGGAACTCATGAAATTATTTACCTTTCACACATAGTCAATCACTGTACACACACCCACACTTCAGTTGTGTAATGAAACATGATGGTCGCCTCCCAGAGTAAGCACTCAGCGTGCGACCACACGACCAGTCACAAGCCGAGCAGCGCCACAAGCCGAGCTGCGCCATCACACCCAGCGCGGACGAAGTGCGCATGCATTGGATGCGACACACAAGCAGCCCGCATGCACCATTTTAACGATTTTGCCACCAACCTGCTACGCTCGACAGGCGATTCAAATCCACGTGGACCAAACATAAAATTTTCAAAAGTTACTTTTAAAACTTGGAAAATCTGTCGAAAAAAGGTGCCGGAACTCCATTCCAGTGCGTTCTATGACAAAAAAAGCACTGGATCTATCTATCCATTAGATCTTGATCCCACCCCAGTGGCTGCAAGGGTCTCTGAGAGGATCGCAAATAAAAATAGGAAGCTAGGGAAGAAGACAGGGAAGGCCACGAACCTGAACCTTTTGTAGGTGCAACCTCTCCAACACCGATCTTTTCTTTATTTCTTTATTTACTTCAGAAAATGACTTTACCATTTTTCATTATGCAAAAACCCAAAAGAACTTATAAGCCGTCCTGAGACACTGCCGTAAAGGACAGGATACAAATGTTTAAAAAAAAAAAAAACTTCACAAGAGAGACTCATAATGAAATGCCATAAATCTAATAAATAGTAATGTGTTAGAATGAAAATATATTTAGTTATTTTATTAATATTTAGTATTAATAAACTGCTCTACCCCTGTGGAGAGTGTCCCTTCACATGGGCTCAAGAGCACCCTCTAGGTTGACATTTCTTCCCTGAATGCAGTCAGCTGACTTCCCAAGCCAATAAAAGCACCCCAGGCGTATAAATCCCTTGCAGCCAAGCCGGCTGCACAGCGTGAGGAGCACAACCCCGGAGATCTTTGCTGTGCCTGGCAGTGTCACCGGCATCTGGCTTTGTCTGGTCTGGGTTTTAATGATCTTTAATTTGAGACTGAAGGTTCTTTTCGGTTTAAATGCTCTGTATAATTAGGTCTCATACTTTGTACAATTTGCTTTAAATAAGCTGTATCATTCTATTATTGTTTGTTTGGAGACTTTGCATCTTGTTTTTATAAGCTACCTTATTATGGCCAAAATGTGGTATAGAAATGCATTCGTAAACAAAATGCAGTAATTAATATTGATTCTTATTCCGTCTGCATGTGGGCTAACCAAAGATTTGCCACTGCTCTGCGTGTCCATGTCAGCCCCTTCCAAAATCAAAATATATCTCCTCTAATATGCAATTAAGAGATGTTATTCCTGTTTACAAAAGACCAGTGGCAATGGATGCTTCAGTTTAAAATGGTGATTCGAAAACTCGTGCAGGCAGGTATGTCTGTCTGTCCGTCAGTGTTCATGTTTTAAGTGCCAGGAGCCTTTCCCTTGACCCTCAAGCCCAGCTCCTGACTTTCAGTGTGTTGTCAGTACATTGGCTGAATTCCATGTTGATTTGCTCATGCACAAGAAAAATAACATGCTTACTCATTTCTGCTGGTGACTGCCAAGCATCCAAACAGACGAATCTGGGTCAGCCAACTGGAAGTCAAAAGCAAGTCCGAGGCCCAGAAATCCCAGAGCCAAACCTGGGCCTATAACTGGAGATCAGATGTCAGGTAATGAGAACCAGTCCAAAGTGACGCAAGACATGTGGAGAAGCAGCCAGCCAGGCATAATCCACAAGGTGTCAAGGATTCTGGGACTTCGCTTTGGGTGGCCATTTGTGCACTGCTGCAAAAGTGGAAATGCATCTCCGAAAGCAAGCACAAAAGACGGCGTGAAATGTTCATGCACTGACTTGCATGTTTAAGAGCAAACCGAAAAACATGACAATTTAATACAGACATGATTTCACAGGGGGGAGAAGTAACCCACTGACCTTCGTGCCTGCCTTTCGCTCTGCCCACTGGCAGCAGGCGACCTCCACACCTGCAGCACCACCAGCCTCTCCTCCTTCTCATGGCTCCTTATGCTGGCCGCAGACTTGGGCAGTCATTCAAAGAGAAAATAGAGGACTGCAAAGGGTGGCAAATGGCCACCGTCATGAGACCTGAACAAAGAACCAGTCTCTGAGGCTGGACCTAACACAGTGCGCTGCCTTATATGTTGAGGCCTGAGCAAGGGTGACCATGAGCCCCACTTTTGGCAACGTGAAACTGGCTGCCATCTCATATGGCCATAAGACTCGCATGCAGACCCTTCACTGCTGATTTGTTCCTCCCTTTGGAAAAAAGAGAAACAAGTCTGGAAATCACAGTGACCCACAGCTTCCCAATGACCTGGTTTGCACATAATGAAAACTTAAGTGCAATCATTCATGAGTAAAAGTCAAGTCAAGCTTTATTTTATGAACCACAGGTTATTTCAAAATTTACAAAAGATTAAGTGAAGAATTAAAAAAATTGTTAATAACAGACATTATTTTTTAAGAAATTATAAAAGTAAAATAAAAACTAGTAAAATAAAAACAAACCTGTACACAACTGCTTTTCCCCAGTAATCTTGTTCATGAGTTGTTCAGTGTGACATGAGAACCCAAACCAATGGCTTGTTTAGGAGCTTGCGCTGGCAGAGGCCTTGCACCCATCCTGCCGGAGGGATCCCGTGGGCAGCCAGCTCGCCACCGTGTGCACTGAGCACTGGACTGGATGGACCATTCATCTGGTCCAGCAGGGCTTTTCTTATGTTCTTATGCCTCCTTGCTTTTAGGCAACTTGTTTTTTAAATGACCCATTTTACAATTTGATTGGGGTAGGTGAGAGCAAAGCACACTACATCCAAAGACTGTCTGACATGCACCAGTCAAGATGATTTTTTTTTTTTTTTTTTAAGCAGAGCAGATCTTTTTGGTTTGCCAACTTTCTCTGCACTGCAACCAGTGGGACATTCACTACACTAGCTCCAGTGTGGCACCGCTGAAGTAGATTAAAAGTAATCTGACCCTCCCCCAGGAACACCCCCCTTTGTGGCCTGCTGCTGGCAGCAACACAACCAGAGAACTTTCAGGGGACATGAGTGATGCCTGAGGGGTGCCCCCCCCCCCAAAGGAGCTCCCTTCCACTGCCATGGGGAAAACTTTGCCCACAACCTAATTCATCACAGATGTCTGTCCAACAGGGTTAGGATTTCTCCACTATTTCTAGAAGCTGCTTTACATATTGCAGAAAATTTGCCCATGGAAAATGTCTTAATGGACACTTTGTCATGATGTCAGCTTCAGATCAATCTCCATTTAGATTCTTCTACAGAAAAGAAATATATCTATGGGGAACGTTATGCAAAAAAATCCCCTCAGTGCAGCTCAGGCTGCTCACCTCATTAATTTTACATCTAAGAGCAATTTTTCACATACCATTTTAAAGGTGAGGCTTCCTAACTTCATCAAAGCTACCCAATCTCATTTGTATATCAAATATACAGATACATATTTATATCTGAATTAAACATTTAAAAACAAACCCAGAAGGCTTCAAAGTGCATTCTACAGTGTTTAAGACAACCTGTCTTAGAGTTGTTCTGTGTTGGCTGAACATAGTTTTGGAAATGTCAAGTTACTAGTCAGCTAAAGGGAGTTTGGGCACAATCCTGTGCATGTTTGGATAGAAAAGGGTCCTACAATTCTCACCATCTGCCAAAATTTCTTTACTATTATTATCATTATTCTTATATTCATTTTTAACACCCTGCCTTTTTTCCTCTTGCAAGGACCCCAAAGTAGTTTCCAAGGTCCTCCTCCTCTCCATTTTATCCTCACAAGAGCTACTGAGGTTGAGAGGTAGTGACTGGCCCCAAGTCACCCAGTGGGCTTCTTGGCTGAGCGGAGCCTGGGATCCTGATCTCCTGAGTTCTGGTACAGAGCACTAACCACTACACCTTACTGGCTCAGAAAAAATGTGCAAACCATAACTTCAGAAACAAAAGTCCAGAAACTGGCTCAACTCACATCTTAACAGGTTTGCCCCAAGGTAGTAACCCAGAATCTGAGACCTGAATCATGAAAAACCACCAGATTTTCATCCCTTTGTCAGATTTCTTACACACGTCTGTTAAGGACGACATATCTGCAGTGAGTGGAATACTCTGTCATGCCACAGCTCTGCCTGCCTCACACACAAGCCCATGCGCTCACACATCCATTCCTGTCACAATCATGCTTGGCATGCAGCCTCACCACGTTGACTCACCTTTGCTGCGATCAGGTGCATTTTTGCCAGGGTGTCTTGCAGTGGTGGAATGGCTAGCCCTTCCCTCTGTGGCACAAAACCAGCTCCTGGAAAATTCTCTTTACTCTGCAAAAAACTAAAAATAAAAAGTATCTGTTAGCACCCAAAGAACACCACCGTCAGCAACAAGGCCCCAGAACTTCAGCAGAGCCTTCTTACACTGGTGCATGACCCACCCAGTCCCCACAGCCCATGACAGGCCGCAGCCTATTTGCGTCTCCCATGATGCCCCAGGGCCACTGACATGGTATCGCTCTGAAGCACTGTGGGAACATAGAGTGCCAATTCCTGGGCTTGGCTGCTGCCCCATGAAGCTGACAATTAGAAACGCAGGCAGGTGCGAACCACCGGCAGAAGGGCCATAAGGACCTAGCCATGGTGCTGAAGCTAGCTGGAACTGAGTTCAGCACCCCGGCCAGCTCCTTCGAATTTCGGGTGGCGCCCCAGAGTGGATGCACTGCTTCCCTGCCATTAGAGTCACCAGCCCTTGGTGTGGCATTCCAGTGTAGATTTGGGTATGGCTCCCACATGCCAAGCTTGGCTCTTATGTGATAGGGTGGAATAAAATCAGAACCATCATGTCTTGGATGACTGGTAGAGGAACATGTTTGTAATGCTGTCATTCTGCCAGCTGAGCACAGATCTGTGAATGCAGATGCTCATGGGCTGAGGGCATGCATCACAAGCCACAATGCCCCCATCACACCACCATCTTCAGCTCTTTGAAAATGAACCTTCAGCAGGTCCATTACCTGCTCTAAGCTAGTAGCCCTGTGCTGAGATCAAAGGGCTAAGAATAGGCTTATTATTCTGTAGCACAAGTCACTAATTGCAGAGTAAACCAGAGCCCTGGGGCAAGTGCCTTACTTATATTTCCCATTCACCCAGGAGGAGGAGGAGGAGGAGGAGGAGGAGGTGAAAGTACAGTGTAGTGGACAAAGTGTTGGACTGGAACTCAAGAGATCCAAGTTCTAGACCCCACTCAGCCATGAAACTCCCTGGGTGACTTTGTGGCAAGTCACACACTTTCAGGTGAACCCACTTCAAAGGGTTGTTGTGAGGGCAAAACGGAGAGGAGGAGGATCATGTAAGCCATCTTGAGCTCCTTGAAGAAAATAAGGTGGGATGGAAATGTAGTAACACAAATAAATAATAAAATATATAATATCTTGTTTGCCCCTCAAGATTTGCCTTTGCCCAGCAGCCACAAAACCCTCCTATATTTGTCCACCCAGATACTGAGGTCACAAGCTGAGGGCCACCTCCAGTAGTGGCTGTAAGAGCGGGGCCTTTTTCGGGGTGGCTCCTTGTGTGTGGAATTTTCTTCCCGGGAAAGGTCTGCTGGCGCCCACCTTATGGGCTTTGGGGTTCCAGGTGAAGACCTGTTTACCCACTTGGGCATTTCAGCTACTGTTTTCCTTACCTTTAGAGCATTGTGCTTTTATTTTATTACTAGCTGGATTTGATTCTATGCCATAGTGTTTCCTTCTCTTTGACTGGTGTTATTTGGTCTTATTGTGTGCCCATTTTCTTTATTGTTTATTCTATGGTCTTAACGTTTTGGACACCACCCAGGGAACATGAGTGATTTAAAAGTTAAATACATACTTAAACATATAACACATATTTTGCAATAAACCACAGGGCAAAGGTCACCAAACTTTCTATTCCTAGTCAAGACGAATTCACCTGGATACGCTGCTAGCAAAGTAAATAAAACACATCCTCAAATCATCTCTTATGTAGCGCTTTAAATATACATATACTTACGTACACAAATATGTATGCAGAACAGCAACTTTTTGTTCCATTCTGCCTACAGTTATTGCAGCTTTCCAAGAGATAAAGGAAACACAAACTCACACAGACTGCAAAAAGGAAAGTCAGG
>NW_025335817.1:9079994-9112196 GCF_004798865.1 Varanus komodoensis | reverse complement strand
GATAAAGGAAACACAAACTCACACAGACTGCAAAAAGGAAAGTCAGGAGCAGGGGGAAACTCAACATAAAGCCATATATATTAATGAGGTCGTCAAATGAAAGCATAATTATGGAGCTAAGTGTCTGTTTTAAAATAGCTTTAGCATAGTTTATACATAAGGAGACAGGCCTTTTGGATCTTTACCATGTTTATCTTCCTTGACTGTATGAAGAATCTACTCTGTTCCCCCTGCCCCACCCCCTGCCCCAATACTGCTGAGAAGTGGATGACTTCTGGATCATTCTGGATGACTTTTCATCTGGAAATTAGTATATTTCAGGGCTTTCAGGGTGTTCCATGAAAAAATGAAATGTGTCTGTTTAAACACAGAGATTTGAAGGGTGTGCAAACAATATATGTGTACATTTCAGAATGCATATACTTCAGTTCTGGGCTACACTTTACAGCAAGGATATAGCCAGGTTGGAATCGGTGCAGCGTAGGGCCACAAGGATGGTGGCCGGATTGCAGGGAAAGCCGTATGAGGTGAGACTGAGGGAACTGGGTCTTTTCAGCCTTGAGAAGAGGAGACTCCGAGGTGATCTGTCAGCAACAAATAAGTACGTGAGAGGGTGCCACATGGGGGTTGGTAAAGATTTGTTTTCCCCTGCAGAGGAGGGCAGGACACGTTCCAATGGAGCAAAGCTCCAGCAAAGGTTTAGTTTGGATGCGAGGAAATACTTCCTGACAGTTAGGACCCCAAGGGTGTGGAATGGGCTTCCATGGGAGGTGGTTGAAGCCCTATCAGTGAGGGTGTTCAAGGGTAAGGCTGGATATGCATATGGTAGGCATGTCATGAGCAGAGCCGGCTGAAGCTGGGAGACAGTCTAGAAAGTCCAGGAGACCCCTTCTGACTCACTCTGTTTCTATGATGTTACAGAAGAAGATATTCAACTGTTGTTGTTAGTGATTATGAATCTCCTAGCTGGAGAAACACTCATGTGTGTGCATGTGTGCACATGTGCATGCACATGCACACACATGCACACACAGAGGAAGGCCACCTCCAATATCCAATATCAATGTATGATTACTTCCCTTCCTACTAAATGTTAAGATTTTCATCTATGCTAAGTGGTAGATAAACACTACAGCAAAAATCCCAAGCAAACCCTGCATTCAAGGCTACATTTTGATTTAAGATGTCAACACACACGCACACACACACACTGGCTGTGCCCTTCTTGAAACAGATGCTGCACTTGTGGAAGAATATGCTGACATGCTCGGTTTGTGACCTAATGAGCCAAGCACAGCCCACCGTCCCAAGGAGGCCCGACGCAAAAGGGGATAGCGCTCCTCCACCCGGAATCACTGTGCCGAAGAAGGAATTTCAGCACTTATGCCATCTGCCATGGCACTCTTGTGCCTGCACTAGAAACATAGAAACAGAGTGAGTCAGAAGGGGTCTCCAGGGCCATCTAGTCTGACCTCCGGCACCAGCCGGCTCCGCTCATGACATGCTCACCATGTGGATGTCCAGCCTATCCTTGAACACCCTCACCGATGGGGCCTCAACCACCTCCCGGGGAAGCCCATTCCACAGCCTCGGGGTCCTGACTGTCAGGAAGTGCTTCCTGGCATCCAAATGGAACCTTGGCTCCCTGAGCTTTGCTTCACTGGAGCTCGTCCTGCTTTCCTCTGCAGGGGAGAACAGGTCTCTACCCATCTCCATGTGGCATCCCCTCACATACCTGTATGTCGCCAACATATCCCCTCTGAGTCTCCTCTTCTCCAGGCGGAAGAGACCCGGTTCCCTCAGTCTCCTCTCATACCCCATCCCCTGCAAACCGGCCACCAACCTTGTGGCCCTACGCTGCACTGACTCCAACCTGGCTATATCCTTTCTGTAATGAGGGGCCCAAAACTGAACACAATACTCCAGTTGCAGGCGCACCAGAGTCGTATAGAGTGGTAGTAATACCTCTCTTGATCTAGAAGCCACACTTCTGGCTATGCAACCAAGGGTGGCGTTCGCCCTCTTGACCATCGCATCACACTGCTGACTCATGTTTAGCCTGCTGTCAACCAGCACCCTGAGGTCCCTTTCACAAGTGCTGCTCTCCAGCCACTTGCCCCCTAACCTGTACTTATGACAGCTATTCCTATGCCCCAAGTGCAAGACCTTGCACTTACCCACATTGAACGCCATCCTGGTGTCTCCTGCCCACTTCCATAGTCTGTCCAGATCCTTTTGGATCTGGAGTACCTGCTCCTCAGTTGTGGCCACTGCTCCAGTTTTAGTGTCGTCTGCGAATTTGACAGTTCACCCCTTCTTCCATGTCATTAATGAAAAGATTAAACAGGATCAGCCCCAGGACAGAGCCCTGGGGGACCCCGCTTGTCACTGGCTGCCATCCCAATGATTCCCCGCTAATGGTTACCTTCTGCTTTCGGTCAGTCGACAATGCCCTAATCCACCGGACAGTGCTTTGGTGTATCCCAAAACTCCTCAGTTTCTCCACCAGGATATCATGGGGCACTTTGTCAAAGGCCTTGCTGAAATCCAGGTATACCACATCCACTGCATCCCCTCCATCTAGCCATCTCGAAACCTTGTCATAGAATTCCACAAGGTTTGTCTGGCAGGACCTGTTTTTGCAGAAGCCGTGTTGTGTGGCTGTCAGCCTTCCTTCCCTATCTAGCATCTCTCTCTATTATGAGCCTTTCCATTGTTTTTCCTACAATGGACGTAAGGCTAACAGGTCTATAATTCCTCATGTCCTTTCTACTACCCTTTTTGAAAATTGGGACCACTGATGCCACCCTCCTGTCCTCTGGAACTTCACCCGTTCTCCACGAGGCCTCAAAAACGGAGGCCAGCGTGCATGAGAGAACCCCTGCCAACTCTCTAAGTACTCTTGGGTGTAACCCATCAGGGCCTGGCGCCTTCGTAATGTCCAATGCCCTGAGGAGCCCCTCGACTTCAAGGGGGGGGGGGTGACTCTAATCTGTGGCCCTAAGTCCCCAGCCTCATCTAATCTCCTATGCGGATACCCCCCGTCCTGCTTTGGGGAGAACACAGAGGCAAAATAGTCATTTAGCATCTGTGCCTGTTCCCTCATATCAGTCACTGGATCTCCTTCCTCCTTATTTATTTAGTGGTCCCATCACTTGTCTCCCCCTCCTCTTCCTATTTACATGCTGAAAGAAGCTCTTGATGCTCTTGATATTGATATTCTTGGCAAGTCTCAGCTCGTAATCAGCCTTAGCTTTGCGAAGAATCCTTCTGCAATGGGCCTCCTCCTCCTGGTATGCCCTTTTGTCTATTTCCCCCAGTACCCATTTCCTACAGAGGTTTCTCTTTCGTCTAATCCCTCTAACCACCTCCTTTCGCATCCATGGCGGCACTCTCCTCCGCCTCCCCACCTTACTGACTAGAGGTATCGTCAAGGCTTGCGCCTCCAAAACCTCCCTTTTGAGTGCTATCCACCCCTCCTCAACTCGCTTACCTTCCAGTAACCTATCCCAGGAGATTTTCCCCAAAGTTGGTCCTCTTGAAGTCCCAGCTTCTAGTGCTCGACCTGCTGCACGTCCCCAGTCCCCTGATCTCAAAGCAAAGGATGGAGTGATCACTCACATCCAGAGCTCCCCTAATCTGTACTTCATCTATCAGCTCCTCGCTATTGGTCAAGACCAAGTCAAGGATGTTTCCCTCCCTCGTCGCCTCTCGGACCCTCTGTGTGAAAAACCCTCCCTCTATAGCTTCTAGGAAGCGACATGACCTGGCTGTCACCACCGAGTGTGTCTCCCAAGTAATATCCGGGAGATTGAAATCTCCCATAATTACTGTGTCTCTCCCCAGAGATATCCTTAGAATCTGGCCTGTCAGGACATCATCCAGGGTCTCAAGTTGACCTGGAGGGCGATAACATACCCCCACTGTCAGGTCTCTTTCCCTGTCAAAACCCCTAAGTTTCACCCAGACTGCCTCTACCGAATCCCCATCTGTGCTGCATTCTGTCTCACTGCATCCTATCCCTTTCCTGACGTATAAAGCCATGCCCTCACCTCTCTTTCCCTTCCTGTCCTTTCTAAAAAGGTGATACCCTTCTATGTCCACGTTGCAGACTTGCCTTTCATCCCACCAAGTTTTTGTGATTCCCACCAGATCAAACCCTCCTATTCCCAGAAGAGCTTCAAGCTCTTCCTGCTTATTACCCATGCTCCTAGCATTGGTGTACATGCACCTCAACTCCTTCCCACCGCTTCCTTTCCTTGGAGTTCCCAGCCTCCTCCTATCCTCCCTGGTACCTGGCCCCTCTCTGTAGGAGTCCTGTCAATCCCTGCAGTATCTCTAAAACCCTGCTCCCAGAGCCCTGATCCTCCCCCCACACTTGTCCAGTGCAGACACATTACTGGGGGGCCTGAACCCACCCCACCCCCGGCTCAGTTTAAAGTCTTCTGGACGAAGCTCGCTAGAGCATCTCCAAAGGACCTTTTCCCCATCCTCGTGAGGTGTAACCCGTCCCTTGCCAGAAGTCCATTGGCAAGAAACCGAGTGCCGTGGTCAAGGAACCCGAAGCGTTCCTTCTGGCACCACACCCTAAGCCGTTCACATCGGAGGCCCTCCTGTCCCTTCCTGGCCCAAATCCCCGGACAGGTAAAATTGACGAGAAGGCCACTTGGGCCTTCAGCTCCCTGAGTTTCTTCCCCAAGGCCTCAAAGTCCCTGGTGGTCCCAACCACACCCTGCCTGGCCACATCGTTTGTGCCCACATGGATCACCAGGAGCGGCTGGTGACCCCCGGAGCGAACAAGACGCTCCACTCTGTCCTTCACATGTCGGATGCATGCGCCCAGCAGGCAGCAAACCTCCCTTGTCTCCAGGTTGGGGTGGCACACCGCCGCCTCAGTGCCCCTCAGCAGGGAGTCCCCAACAATAATTACCCACCGCCGTGTCTTTCTGGTGGTGGGCGGCCATGCCCTGGCCCTCGTCTCTCCTGCAGCAGCCCCCTTGCCTTCTGTCGTTCCAGGCTGGGGGTCCTGCTGGTCCCCCGAGGCCTCATCAGCCCCAGCCTCCCCAAGTGGAGAGAACCTGTTTCCCAGTTCCAGATCAGTGCCAGGAGGAGGAGGAGGAGGCCGTGCTGGCCTCCTCCTCCTGTGGGTGACATACCTCCATGTCTCCGCAGCTGCTCCTCCCCTGGCCTCTCCCTCAACCCTCTGTCCAGAGGGGGGCTGCTCCGGGGGGGCCTGGAGAGCTCTCTCGGCCCTCAGGCACCTCACCTCCTCCTCTAGCAGGGTCACCATCTTGCACCGAGGGCAAGTGTATCCCTGCCTCTCCTGGGGGAGAAGGGCAAACATGTCGCAGCTCTCGCAGCGGACAGCAACACCCGCCAAGGCCATCTCCCGCCAAGGCCATCTCCTGGCCTGCCATCGGTATCCCTTCCGAGACCTTGCCTTGGTCCCCTGCCTTGTTTGTCCTGCAGTTCCTCTCACTCGCCCAGTTCTCCCAGACAAAAACCCACTCGCACACACACACAAGGATAAAATAAACTTAAATTTAAATTGGAAGAAAAAGCAAAGAACAGCACAGCACAAACAAAACAAACAAACAATCAAACCTCTGTGTCTCAGGGAAGGGAGTCCTCCGACAGCCAGGGCCGCAGCCAAGGGACGCAGACAAGGGACAATGCCTTATCAGTCCCTCGGGCCGGTGGCCCCGCCCCCTGCTTCCTCCTGGCCACTCTAGCCTCCCTGGCCCCGCCCCCTTCCTCTCCGCTGCTCCTGGCCCTCTGCTCCCCTGCCCAGCTCCTCCCTTGCCTTCGCCAGTCCCCTGGCCACTCAGCCTCTCCCCCAGCCTGTGCCTCTGCTGCTCTGCCAGGAGGCCAGAGCCAAAAGGGCAAATGGTGAATGGCACCATCTGCCAGTGCTTCCAGACCTTCCTAGAGGAATGGGTCAAGAAAGTGGCTGTTCAGGGGCACCATGAATGGTGACAATGTACCTTGACCCCAGGCTACTTAACATCTATTTGAAATTGCTGGAGATGAGAGACACACTGTCGCCAGTAGCCCAGAAAGACCAAATTCCATCTCTTCTTTCCAGACTATCAGCAGCGATATGCCTGTACACTTTCGTTGTGGAAAGGGATGCGTGGGGCACAGGGTGCTGTTGCTCTCAAGTCCTGCTTGTGGGTTTCCCTTGAGCAACTGGCTGGCCCCCGTGGGAACAGAATGCTGGACTAGGTGGACCCTTGGGCCCTGGGAGGGCTTCTCTGCACATGTTCCTAGCTGGGAAGTCCACTGTCACAAGGTGCAATGGCAGCCGTCTACTTAGCTGGCTTTCAGAGAGGATCAGACACGCGCATGGAGGAGAAGGCTATCCGGGGCTGTTCGTTCTGATGGCCGTATGCTACCTGCAGTATCAGAGGCACTATAGCCCCGTGCAGCAGTTGCTGGCGAGCGTGGGAGCAAGGGTGCTGTTGAACCCATGTCCTCCTTGTGGTTTCCTGTGGGCAGCTGGCTGCCCACTTTGTGAATAGAATGCTGGGCTAGATGAGCCTTCCTCTGATGCAGAACACTTCCTCTCATGTTCTTATGCTCACTGTATAGTTTTGAAGAGCAGCAATAGACAAAGCAAAGATTTCTGAACATTCATGGCATTATCCTTTCTCTGAGCGCAAGTCCTCTTTCCTGAGCATGCCACAGGCTGCTGGAGGGGTTATTTGGCTTTGGCTTTTAATAACCTCATGCATAAATGTAATAGTTTTTCATCAGAATAATCTACATTGATCTGTTTTTTTGTCTGGCTGGTTTCCACTAGGACGACTGCCCAATAACTTGAGTAACATCAAAAGTAGGGAGGAGAATTAAAAAAGAGCAGACATTTTGCCTGTCCCCAAGCAACTGCTCAGCGCAATCAAAAAGGCATGTTCAGGATCCCTTGAAAAATCACAAAGGGTCCTGAGACTCAGGGGCTGATCTGCAGACTTTGCCAGATCCCGGTGATGCCACTTCCAGGTTTTGGAACATCTTTGGGCAAGACGGGACCCCCTCCGCAGTAAGGGCACCTTCTCGTGATCGTTGTCACCAGCTATCGTTGCTCCTCTTCCTCTTCCTCATCGCTGTGGCTGCTTGTTTGTGGAGCAGGTAGCCCTGCTTGTGCTTACGGGGCCCCTGCCGGGGTGTTGGCCCTCAAGAGGTGCCAGCCCAGTTGCAATGCTCTATCAGACCTCGCTTGAAACAGGGCATTCCTCCCTACCTGCCCCCGCCCTCGCGCCATCCCATTGCCACAACCGCACAAGAACTGCTGGAAGGAGCTCCATGTGGTGGCTGCTAACAAGTGGCCAGCCATCTGGGAGCAGCTGCTTCCCCAGCCTGAGGGTGCAGGCCTCACAAATCACGGCATCCTGTCCGGCCCTGCAAAACGCCAGCGCTGGAGATGCAGTACAACCTGGCGAGAAAGCAGAGCAGAGCAGAGCAGAGCAGCCAGCCAGCCGCCCACTTGAATGGGCTTTTCGAAAATAATCAGGAAGTGAAAGAAGACATACTAGCAGTCTAGAAATGTTTGCAAACCCAAACTCTTGACAGGTCTTTCATTAGCTCTGTGAAGCCTATGCATGACAGCCCTCTTCTGTCATGTCAGAATTTTGCCTCTTCTTCATTCCCCCTGAAATGAACATAGGAGGACACACTCCAGGTTTCCAGCTGCACAAATCCGTTCCCTTTGGAGAAGTGGAGGAATAAGGCTGAAGAGGAATCCCCTCCGGTGAGCATTGCAAAATCCAGTGCTGCCAGTTCAAGACTAGCAGCAGAGGAACGGAAGCTTTTTCTCCTTCCATGGTGCTCGCGCACACACGCACACACGTGCGTGTGTGTAACAAGGTCCACCCAGAGGGGAGGGTAGTGATCTGCGGCAGTTCTAGGGCTGACACTGATTAGACCTGGTTTGGTGGCACACCCGGGGGCTGGGGGAGCGTGGAGTCCTGCAGGCGCACAGCTTCTCCCGACATGTCCAGCGGCCATCCCTGGGTGCTCTTTCCCCCTGCGCCAGTGTCAAGGCATTCTTTCACTCATTCATTCATTTCTGTACCACCCAGTAGCCAAAGCTCTCTGGGCAGTTTACATAGATTAAAAACTTTCAAAATGCAATATTATGCATGGCATTCAAATGTATGAACACCGAAACAGGACACACACACATCTAAATAGTATTACTCAGGACCTGATGAAAACCCCATCATATTCTGCTAAACTCCTGAAAGCAAAGAAGGGAGCTTAACCCAGCACGGCAAGGATAAGCGTGTTGGCACCAGGTGGGCATCTTCGAGGAGGTATTGCCATAATCGGGGCACCACCACCAAGCAGTCCCTTCCCCTCATGGCTACCATCCGAGGTGAGGCGTCTGAAGGAGGGCCTTGGAGGATCAGCACAGCTTTCGGGTAGGTCCGTGTTGGGAGAGGCATTCATGGGGCAATGGCTGCACAGGGGTCCGCGGGGGTTGTGGGGTATCCAAAGTATCTCTGGCCGGGAGGGAAGCATCCAAGAATCCCTGTGGTCTCTGGAGCGTCCTCCCAAGGACCATGGGATCGCAGCTGGGAGAGGGGACGGCAGAAGACCCTGGTGAGGACTACGCATACATGCTGAGACTCTGTTGGGGGGTAAAAAGTGAGAATGGGGTAGTAGCGGGACCCCAACTATGCATTCACGCTGCGACCTTTTGTTGCAGGATGCAGTGGTAGAGAAATCCACGCTCACCTCCCCTTCCAAGCACACCTCCCAGATGAAGCACCCCACCCCGTGCCGACATCGGGATCCGAGGGCCCTCGGTGCTTTGCGTGTCAGAACCAGAGTGACTAAAGTGTAGACTCCTCTGAAAAGACCATGCGGTGCTAATTTGCCCGGATATGCAGTGCAGAGTAAATTTAGCCTAGCCTCTGAGAGGACACTTAGTGTTCATGGGCTGAGGCTTCCTCAACTGACTTCCTGACTAGAAGAATACAGGCGGCTGCATTTAGATGTTTTGTGCCTCTTTGCCTGCTGACAGCTTACAAGTGGCAGCGTATTATTTGGCCTGCGCACCACACAAAGCGTCTTAATTAAAGGTTGTCTAAAAATACAGAGCATTCTTTTGCAGCCACATCTGCCATTAATTCTTCTGCCATAGCAGGGAGCATTAAACACCACTCTCTCTCCCTGTGTGTGTGCATGTGCGCGCACACATGAGCGCACTTCACAATGCCAGAGAGAAGGATTTGGCTGTGCGAAAGCCCGGTGCTTAGAAGACAAAGAATGCAGACTCTCCCGGTGGTAAACTTAGGGCAAGGACAATGTGTCGCCCCAGCAGGGCAGAGTGTGTTTCTTACTCAACAAAGTGCAGGATTGGGTCCAGAACCCTCTGCCCTTGGCACCTACTAGGGCAGAATGGTTACATGCATAGTTTAAAAAGAGGAAATGTGCCCTGTAATATTAGGACACTGGTTTGCATGAAATGTGCCCATGCTAATATATACTATATGTCTCAATGCACATATAGAAGAAATTACTATAATTTAAACAGAAAGTCTCTGCCGATCTTACCGTAGTGCTAAAGTCAGAGTGCAGGTGAGCTGCACGCCTGGTCCAGCCCCAAATGCTGCTGGCAGCTTCCAGACCCTCCTCCTGGTCTCTTGTGGTCTTGCTCTGAAAGTGGACTTGGGGTGCACAGCTCTTAAATGCAGGACATTGGCAAAACGAGGGTGTATTTATTTATTTAATTTTTCTACCACCCAACAGCCAAAGCTCTCTGGGTGGTTAACAAAGCACATTAAAAACAAAACAAAACCAACAACAGTATACTGAATTAAAACATTATTAAATACAAAATTTAAAGCTGCATATTAAACAGATAGATATGTGTGTGTGTGTGTGTGTGTACATATATGTATATATGAAAAGAAAAAAAGAAGAAATATTCAGACCTGTTTAACAGCTAGTAGACCACAGAAGCCCTGCAATAGCTCCCTGCTTTTTACCTGGAGCTTAAAAGAGATTAAAGTTGACTCTAGGCAACTCTTGGAGAAGGCAGTCAGGGAAAGGCCCCAGAACTTGATTCGAGTGTCTGGGTAGAAAAAGGCTGGGAGATCCAAATCTGGATCTCCCGGTACACATTTGTGTGATTCACAATAAAACACCCAGGTCTTCTGACTCCTAAGTATTTCATCCAGCTGCCTGAAAGGAGAGTTGGAGTTTATCTTTCATAGATGTTGGAAGGCATGAATAGGATAATATGTTGCTGCTACTTTTAAATTGAGATTGCAGCTAATTAATGATTTGCTAATAGTGTGTTTTGGAGAGAAATGGTGTGGGCACGGTTTGTGATGTAAAACTGGTTGCCTTTATATATTATGCATGTATGTGTTAAGTTTTTAATTTCTTTAAGGTTCATCACATTATATATCCTGTTACTGCATATGTGATAACATAGATTTTTATTATTTTGCTCAGATATTTCATATGCTAAAATGTGGAAAGCCCTGTGGATTAAACAAACACTTTTGGGTTGTGGTAATTATTTAACAATAGCAGAAACAACAAGCTTTTCCCCACTGCCCTAGATTATACTGCTGGGATGAACGAAGAACACGTGGGATTCAAACAGGAATTTTGTGCCAAAGGACCACACTCTCCAGTTCTGTTCCTCAGAATTAACTCCTGAGCTAAAGTGTCTTTAATTTTCAGTGCAGCATGCAGTCTGCCCACCTGTGCTGAGGGCACCTGGTTGTCCCTTGTGGGATTAGACATACCAGGGCCCTCACCGCATTGATGGCAGCCCCCCCCCCCCCCCGGAGATGCCTTTCCTCTTGACCATTGCAAACCGCATGCTCACCCCGCCTCCACCCCCGGTCTGCCCCAGGCAACAGCGGTGGTAAGGAGGGCCATACAAGCTTCTCCCTGCTTGCCCAGTGGAACTTGCTCACAAGGAGTCGCAGTGTCATGAAATAAGTTGAGGAGCAATGCCAGCTGGTGACAGAGGCAGTCAGGGGGCATGGAAGGTATCAATATCCTAAGACACCTGGAATTATTGCTGGACTAGACAATGTCCTTTCCAGTGATCCAGGTGCGCTCTCCTTTTCTTGATTAATCAAGCAGGACTGTGGGACGTGCATGGCAGGGTGGCCATCTTTTCTATTTTATAGGGGTTAGTCCTCTCTCTGAAGGGCTGCCTAGTCCTGGTCCATTTTAATGGTACAGAACTATCGAAGGGGAGGAACCAAATAGGGCCGTGAAGTCTCCCATCAGCAATTAGTTCCTGGAGCACTTGCTGGACAGGCAGCCAGCAGACCTGGGCCCAGCCTTCCCTGAGATTGAGAGAGCTGTACTCGAGTTGCGGTCATTGTTTCCCAATATGAACCTGTGCCTTTAAATTAACGCATGCAAATTTTATGCAGCTCCATGTTGTCCTCTTTTGGGCAGTGCAGAAGTGGCCACCCTTTCGTGATGATGCAGTTTTATTTGAAACTGGGAAGGAGCTCTCCCACACTGGACTCATCTGGAGAGACATCTGATAGGGATGATTTACTCTGGGTCCCACTAAGCTGGAGGGGGACCCGATGGCTTTGCTGGCCCCGTCCAACTCGACTCTTCCATGATTAAGTCCTCTCCATGCGAAAACACCATCAGCATTCCTCTTAACCAGAAGGAACATTTGCTGATTTATTTGTTTCAAAGTCACCTATACATCAAGGATTCCTCACTGCTAATAATGCTTCTCATTTGTCTTCAGTTAAGATGAATACCAGATACACAACATTCAGTTCAATATAAGTGGATTTAAACCGGAAGCTGACGGTCCTTTTGAATCTGTATTAGAACAAAATGTAGTTCTTTAATCTAATTTGGGACATATACTAAAATCACTGTTTGCCTACGAAGGCCTTCTGAGAGTTATACATGCCAGCAAGTTGTATTTATGTGGCTCCTGCTTCTTCTCACAATGGACAAAAAGAAAACGTCCAACTTCTTAAACCTCCTTTCATCATAAAATGTCACCTCCACTAACTCTGGTGCTGCAACTTTAGATGTAAATTGAAGTATACCTTTGGGGAGATCCAATGTACAGCTTTGGAAGGGAGAAATGCCCCTTTTGAGCAATATTTTTGGGAGATCACCTTTTTTGGAGGGAATGCCTTTTGGAGAGAATATCTATTTAGGGGAAATAATAAAAATATACCTTTCAGAGAGGTTGCACTGTTAAAGAAAATAACATTTTGCCTAATGATACAATTCCAGTATTGGTATCGTATTGTGTATCATGCTCTTGTTTAAAAATGGAGGCAATTTAAAAAGGTTTTCATTAGCAAAGAATCACGAAAAAGAAAAACAGAGCTTTGCAACAGTATTTTTGACTAAGAAACATATAGATAATTGAAGTCATAAAAACTGTGTGCATCACAATCATTGCTCGTCTAAGGAGCTCAAGGTGCCATGTATGGTTCTCAGTCCTCTTATCTTCCCAACAACCCTGTGAGTTAGATTAGGCTGAGCAAATGGCTGGCCCAGGTCACCTAATGAGCTTCAGGGCCAAGCAGGGATTTGAACACGGGTCTCCTAAGTCCAAGCCCCCGTTTCTAACCCAGCCTTCCCCAACCTGGTACCCTCCAGATGTGTGAGAGTGCAATTCCAGCCGTTCCCAGTCTGAAGCAAGTTGCAAAAAGTCTAATACAAAGAGCAAAGGTAGCTGTAAAACCAACACCAAAATCCAAAAAGGAATAGAAAGTGAAGCATACTTAAAAGACGGTACTCTGCAAATATTCACCAGAACAGGATGGTTCTTGCTGTCTCTCTCAACACAAGCAGCAGCATAGCCCTCTTTAGAAGGACTCTTCCGAATCTTGGGGACCGCAGTACCGATTTCTCTTTCTGCTTGGAAGCAGGCAACACTGAAGCAGCACGGAGTTCAGGCAGGTTCGGGCGGATTTCTCCATGGCATGGGATGCATGCACAGTGCAGAAACGTTCCCCATGCCCGGGCCTGGGACCACATCATCTCAGAGAAAAGCTGCCCTAGCCAAGTGGAGATGGTGCCAGAACCCCCCGCACACTTTGGTTTTTCTTGCCCTCTGCTACCTGACTCTTCTTTTTCAGAGCTGCAGATACCAGGAGTTGAAGGGAAGACTCTGCATGCAAAGCGATCGACTTCGGGGCTCAGGTGTAAATGGCAGGAATGCCATCTCATCCATTCAACTCCAAAGGCGTGGTAACACAACCACACCAATTTGAATGTGTTTCTTGGCAGAGATTGCACTGCCAGTGATGCACACCAGCTCCTTTTGGAGGCAGGGCCTTATGCTCAGTCCCTCTCGGCCAGTACTGTGAACTGACCGCAGGCACGAGTTTTTCCTGCTCTCCCTAAAGAGTCCATGGATTGAACCTCGGTACTTCCTGATGCAAACTAGGTGCTCTGCTACTAAGCTGGGCCCCCTCCCTTGAACATGTCCGAATCCCGGAATCTCAATTTGAGAAGAGGTAATAGAACTCGGGTTCTTGGGAAAGACCAAGCGTACAGACCATCTGAGGCTTTATTGTATTTACCCCAAGGTTCCCGCGGTACTCATGATAATGCATGCATTACCGGGCAGGCAGAGGTGAACTCTGCTGCAAAGCTTCAACACATTGCAGGGTATTTTATAGGTACACAGGTACAGGGCAATTGATGACAGAATGCAGAGATTACAATAAGATTCTGAGGTCATCACATACAGAACAGATAAAGAAATGTCAGTCAATCACACAGTAACAATGAGATTACAATATTTCTAATTGCCTGTATTGACACTTTAGTTCAGTAGCTTGAACCCATCTCCAGGTCTGCTTAGACATGTAAATTCAAGCTACTGAAACTATGCATGAACTCAAGACTCCTATCTACTCTAGACATTCTGAATCGGCCAGGGCACGTGAAGCCTCTGGGCTATCAAAAGATACTTCCTTGTAAACTGAATTCCAACAATGACTATGTAATCATTGTGAAGGTATACAAAGTAAATGTGGACTAAATGGCCTGTGTACTGTAGCTTACAGCTAAAGGTGAGAGAAAGGAGTGGAGAATGAAGGCCATTTGAAACAGTGACTTAGCTTGGTTTGAGAAGTACAGGTTTTGATCCCACAATGCAAAAAGCACACAGAAGTCGTGTTTTTCAGACAGGATTTATCCAAATTTCCCCAACAAACACTGCAGCAAAAAAAGGAGGGGAAGTGAATGAATGAACACACCCCATGATGCCTGACCTCCCTCTCCCATCACCTGCAAACCTCTCTCGGGGCTGGCAGGGTTAGGGGGTGGAGAGAGCAGTGAAACTGGGTTTCGCCAACCTGGTGCCTCCAAACTCTCAGCAGCCGCCATCACCATGGCCAATGATCAGGAGTTAGTCCAAAGCCTCTGGAAGGCACCAGGTTGCGGAAGGCAAAACTATCCTACAACCCAGCGTTTCCACACCTGCACCCTCCAGAGGTGGGCTACAGCTTCCAGGCAATGTCCTGTTTTAATCGTTGGCTTTAGCTGGAGCAACTCTTCTTATCCTAGGACTGGCCAAAATTCCCTCTTCTTTGTAGCTGTTAAAGGATGATATCAAGGGTAGGCATGGCTGGGCACCTGCTGAGGCTCCATCTCCAAGCAGGGGACCTAATGGCAAGACCCTGCAGGGATTGCTCAGCTTCTTTGCCCAGGCAGCAGTGGTGGTGCAGAGGAAGAGCAGCTGCAGTCGTCGCCAACTTGCTCACTGGCTCCCTTGCCTTCCAAACAAGCAGGTGGCGGCCGTGTGAAAGGAGGAGGGTGGCAAGCAATAGCAGCTGGTGGCGATGGCACCAAGGGAGGAAACATGCAGGCCCCCTTCCCCTTCTGCAGCTGGTCACCTGAGCTGCAAGATGCGTGCAACAACCAAGAGGTGGAGCAAAGGGAGGGAGGGGCACCTGCTTTGTTTTGGACCACACAGCATGATTCTGACCATGATGGAAAGCTGAGCAGCTTCTCCGCACGCCAAATGCTGGGCTAGGGCATGGATTATTGACATGTGTAAAGGAATCCTGCCGTGATTTGTCTTTCTCTGAATATGTTGCCATTGAACAGCAGCTCAGCTCCTGGAATTTAGCTGGATGTGTTTCAATCCACTGCTAAAGAGAAGAAAGGGCAGGGACCCACTGAGCGGGACTCCAAGACAGAGGCAGATCAATGGGCTGATTGTCATTTCAGCTCTTGCCCATCTTTGCGGAACATGTTTACTGATGGTCCCTGTTCCTCCTCCATCATTGCTTAGGCTAGAACTGACAGCCATTTTGGCTGCATCTCAGAACATGCCACCTTCCGTCTAGCCTGGTTTTTAAAGGAAGCCCCTCGGAGGCCCACGGGGTGGGGTCAGGTATGGTGGGAGCTGAGCAAAAGGAGGTGGGCTGGGAGGCTGGCCAGATGAAAGGAAGACCAGGTCCTGCGACACGACAGAGAAGGGCAGCTTTGTCTTTAAAGTTCTTTAAAGTTCTTTAAGCACAGTTCTTTAAAAGGATGCCTTCACGTCTAGTCATCCTATAAGTACCATGCTGAATATGAAAAAGCTCATACTCTCCTCTATGGCAGTGAGATACCCTACTTTACAGAGGACAGTCCTCTGTTTGAGAATGCAGTGTACCGGAAGGGCTGCCCAGAAGGTCCAGTTTGAGAATAGTGAGCCACTGGAAGGACTCAGTGTTCCCCGAGGAGGGGGCTGATCAAACACAGGCTGCCTGTCATTCTTCCCCAGAGTGAGGAGATGGCTTGTATTATAGTAATTACTATTAAATTAGCACATGCAATTTGCTAATTTAGGAAAACCATTTTGGATGGTGCATTTTCTCTTTTTTTTTAACCATTGTTGAGTGGCCAACCTAATCTACCCATTTTCAAAGTGGAGAAAGTCCAAGGGACATGCTCTTCTACCATGGTCCACCTCTTTTAGGACCATTCATTAGGACTTGTGCAACCTGGCACCCACCCTATTATCGCTCCCATCACCCACAGCCAAAATGGTGGCTGAGGATGATGGATGCTGTAGCCCACCATCCAGAGGGCACCATGTTAGGGGTGGCTGTATTCTCAATGTCTGGCTTCAGTAAGACATCAGACATACCCTCCGCAGCTTCTTAGCTGAAGATGGCAACATGGCTGGAAAGGCCCGCATACCAAGGCGCAAACTAAGTATCACTCCATCTGATCCAGACTTGAAAAGTTCTATCCCAGCCTTCCAAACCCAGATGTGTTGGACTACAGCCACCCACATCCACCGCCAGCACATCCTGCTAGATGATGGAGCTGTAGTCCAGGACATCTGAAGAACACCAGGCTGGGGGAGTCTGCTCTCTTCTGCCTACCGCTCCCGCCTTCATTCTAGTCCTACCCTCCATTCTTCCTGAAGCCAACACATTTGGTTGCTCTTTCAGTTAAAGATGTGCTGGGGAAGAGAACCATTTTGTCCTACACTGTGCTGCCAACATCGCAACACACACATGCACAACAATTGTGGGTCGCACCCTCGCCAGCCTCAGCCTTCAGGCTGCGCTTTTCCGCGCATGCAGACGAGAGGGAAGGCAAGCGGAGTGCTGCGCATTTCGCTCAGTCTTACAGCCGCTCCGTCCCATTGCATTTCCCAGGCCGCTTTCCCTCACTCCTGCGGGCCTCCCCTCGTGCCCTCCGTCGCTGCGATGCCACGCTTACCTGATTCTGCTCCACCTTCCAGCTAATCGTCGTTTCGTTATGCATTCACAGGCAAAAGCTCTTCTGCTTTCCCGCTTGGCGTTTCCCCCAGGGATCCGAGCTTGACCTTCTGCTCTTCCCGCTCTGCACACTGTCCCTGGGTGACCTCAGCAATTGCAGTGGCTTTCAGCACCACTTGTGGGGAAATGACAGCCAGCTCTCCAACTCCCCACCCCAGAATTGTCCCCCTCACTCGAACGGCACAATGCCACCTCCTTCTGCACACACACTCTCTCTCTGCCTCTCTTGCTCTCTCACGCGCTCCACTAGTCTTGACTCTGTTTGAGGCTGTACTTCTCCTCTACCCTTCCAAGCCTTCTTCTCTCACTCCACATGCTCATTCAGTGGCGGCAGCATCGTGCACTTTGTTAAGCTTGGCTTCATCTTCATCTCTCCTTCATCTCTGCTTTGTTACCCATATTCAGTCTATTAGTGAGTTGGGTTGCTTTTCCCTGTACAGCTGGGGGAAACACACAGCCCCAGAGCACAACTTCCAATCCACACCCTGGTCAATTCTTACCGAATCTGCTGAAACAAGTCTCAGGGGTTTCATGTGCCATCTGAACACAGCAAAAGAGTCAACAGAACTCTTCTGGCAACAACACCTGGACAGCAAACTGAGCAAACCCACCGATAAGCTGACCACAGTCTCCCAGAGACCGAGATGTATCACACTTTTATTTGCATCAATATAGCGATAGTTTCTCAATTTGCATCTACCTATGGACATTTTACACAGATTGATGGGCTCTTTTGCCTTCTTTGCAATGCTATATTTCCTCTTTTATTGGCAATTTGTAAATTTGGATGAGTTCTTTTTGGCCACCCTACTTTTTTCAGTCTTGCCGATCTGTATCCTTGGAATTGCCTCTCCAGAGAGCAGTTTGATTCCACCCTTCTTCCTTCTGCTCCCTCCTCGAAACCTCCCTTTGCCATGAAGCACGTACCCCTAGTCCCCACGCCTTAGTGCAGGAGTCAGCTGCATGGCATCATCCACATTTTTTGGACTACAGCTCCCTTCGGCATCACTCTGCAGGAATTATGGCATTTATAGTCTAAAACGAATGAAAGGGGGCAGATTTCCAGCCCCTGCCCTTCTGAGATTAACGCTCAGTGTGTGTGCTGAAACACGCACACATTGGATGGGTTCACATGACTCTACAAGCTGTGGTGACTTTTTTCCGTGGTTAGCCTGTGGCGTTGTCCAAACCCAGTCATGACATTTCAGTGTGGCATGTTTGCTCTTTAGAAACCATGAAGTGACACAATAGCTTGTTCTATGGTGTCTCTGTACCATGACAGCTTTTTGTGTAATCTAGACCCAGAAAATACAGCGCATGGTGGAGAGCCAAGAACAAAGGCTGCGTGCGGCAAGCATGGCTGCTGCTACTGCTCGCTGGCTGCGGCGGTTTTGAGGGGTTTCAAGCCATCCCTGCTCCTCCTGCCTCCTGTCCCGGAGATCTTTCAGGCAGGAAGCAAGGCAGACGCACCAGGGCCTGAGACAACATGAAGTTCGGCACTTTGGGTCCAAAGTCCAAACAGCAAGTCCAGTCACAAATCCAAGTCACAGTCACAGAACAGGCCGGGTTCAAGAAACAGGCGCGCATCATGGAGCAGAGCAAGAGAAGAGCCACAGCGGGCAAGTCAGCAATAACTGAGCAAAGGGCGGAGCAAGGAGCAGGTGCTTTGGGACAGAGTAGCTGGGCAGGTTCAGGGACAGCAGGGTGTGGCAGGCAAGGCAAGGCAAGGCAACGAGGCAAAGCAAGGTGAGGCGAGGCAGGATCCGGCGAAAGAGGAGCTCTCGTAAGATGCAGGCACAAGAGCAGGCTCCCGTGCTCAAGAAAGCTGTGTCGCTGAGCAGTCTCTGCAAGAAGGAGCCCTATAGCTCTTCCCCGCAGGCTCCCAGGTGGGGCTCCTCCCGGCTCTGG
Source organism: Varanus komodoensis (assembly GCF_004798865.1). Lineage (NCBI taxonomy): Eukaryota > Metazoa > Chordata > Lepidosauria > Squamata > Varanidae > Varanus > Varanus komodoensis. The sequence continues at coordinate 9,093,531 of NW_025335817.1, read as the reverse complement.
AGGCTGCACCAGGGTATGTGACTCATCCGCAGCTACCAGGGCCATGATTCTGGTGCTTGCCCAGCAAATGGAGTCCTGGAACTGCCAGCCCTAACCCCCCCCCCCCCCCCACCCCTGCCACTAGGGAGAAAGGCAAGCAAGCAAGAGCAGGGCAAGGAGGACCTGGGCTAGGCAGGGGGGTTCTGCTCCCGGACCGGCCCTGCCTAGCCCAGGCAGCCGCTTGCCTGCTCCTGCTTGAACGGCTTCCTCTCCCGCAGCGGTGAAAGGCAGAGCCGAGTTAGTTGGGGACCCCCAAGAAGGGAGCATCCTCACCTAGCCCAGCTGCTCCCGTCTCGGACCCCTGCAAGAAAAGGCCTCTCAGGAAGGAGCAGGACAATCAGCTTTGTGGTGCTGCCCCCTACTGGGCACTGCAACCCAGCTGAATTTCCTCCCTGCTGCTCAGGCACTAGAGGGGCTCCTCTTAGGCAGGAGAAGAGGAAGCGACACCACTCCACGCCGCAGTGCTGACCAGCTGATCCCCCCATCCTTTGCTTGAAAGTGGATCGGCACCTCTCCTGCTCCAGAGGTCTCCTCTGGGGTGCTTCAGGCGCTAAGCCCTGTTTGGTTAGCAGGGCTGCTCGGCAGCTGTGCCCAGCCAAGCTCAGCTGGTGATCATGGCGGTCAAGCAGAGAAGCCCCTTTCTTCCTCATGGTGATTCCTGGGATTCTGCCTGGAGGACTGAGAGGGAAGGAGAGGAGAGTCACTATGATGAACCTGACCATCTGTTGAGTAGAACTTGGTTAAAATTGTGAACCGGGATTACTGTGCAGGGTGGCTCCGAGTGCTGGGTGAACTCAGCCACTTCTAGTTCTTGTTCCATTCCATTATATTCATAGAATGATACAAGAACTAATATTCTTTTCTGTACAGTTTTGAGTGTGTGTATTATGTGTACACCCTGACTTTTTCCTGCAAGGATGTCAAGGCAGCTTACACAGGGACGCAAAGATCAGGCCAAACTCCAGCTGTCCTGCATTCACTGGACGGCTTTCCTCTACTCAGGAGAGAAAGCCAGGAAGCGAGTCAAGCTGGGATCGCGTCCACAGATGCTTGGGAGCGGCAGCAGCTCCTCTGTGCGAAGCGAGCCAAGCCTGGAGATCACGCGGAATCTCACCTGCACGGCAGACGCCCGGGTCGCACGCGCGTCCTGGACGACTCCCAGGCCAGTGCTTGGTGCACGGCTGCCGCAGGGCAGAGGCAACGCAGGCCGGGTCCAAGGCGGGTCCCCACCTGCAAACGGGTTCCTCGCACTTCACTAAGCGAGCATACTCTTCCTCCTCCTCTCCATGTGAGCCCTCTGTGCCATGTGAAGAGCCACTTCTTTCTGTCTGTCCTGAATAGGGTGGCCATGCATCCTGCTTCAAAGAGGACCGTCCTCAGCTGGAAGGGATGCTGAACAAGCCAAGCTAAGGAGCCCCGAGAAGGAAGCACGGCGGGGCCCTCGGAGTGGCCCATCCACTGCCTCCTGCGCAGCCGACAGGCAGCATCTTTGCCGCTCTGGGGAGATGACGCTGTTTCCATTTAAAGCATAGTCATAATCTCTACATTGGCATCTCTACCTATGAATCCAGATGCAGATTTTATGCACATGCTCTTCCACCTTTTGAGCATGTGAGCAACCCTTTTATCTTCACCTTACATCAGTTGCTGTTGTGGGGCACACAAACAGTGAGAGATCTTAAAACCACACTAAAAATAAATGTAGCTTGAAAAGACCCCTTATAACAGCTGTCACCAGAAGAGTTAATTAAAATGTAATTAGCTATTACATTTTACTCTGAAACTAAACTAGCTTATTCCGGCCTTCTGAACCACTGCGGGATTCCTTTTTCACATGCATACATTGCTTGTGCCAGTGGAGAAAGACTTTCCAAAAAGCAGGGTGGCTGATGGATAATTCCATCTAAAATGTCACAATCTGAACATAAAATTGCTCCAGAATGCATGCGGAGCATCCTTCCGTTTCATGATTATGATCAAAGGAGAGGTATGCTAGCATTTCTTAAGACCCTGAAGATTCAAGACCTCTCTAAGTTCTCCAGGAACATGCTCTGAAGCAAGGGCTGTGGGGGGGGGGGGGGCTCTGTGACAGAAGGGGTTTTTTGAGATCAGATCCCCCACCCCCCGCAAGAATGAGGCCTGAGATCTGAAATGCGCTAAGGCCCCTGGAATCCCTTAGCAGAGCATCTTCATTGCAAACATGTCTATAACAATAGGAATGCTTAAGCCAGAAAAGTGGAAACATTTCAAAAGAAAGATGTACCAATAGTGTGTGCAGTGGGGAGAGAACAGCTTTCAAAACTCTGGCCAGTTATGCTTGGACATAAAATGATTGCATCATCAAAAATATGAATACTGAAAGCTGAACCCATGCAATTATTGCAAAAAGACAGCTGGTGTTTAGTATTTATTGATGGAGGGAAATTGTGCTATTCGGCATCTGTTGCAAATGGTATAGGTTTGCAAGTATTGCCAAAGTTTTAAAGTTAAATGTAACCCGAATGGAATACCAAAACAAAAGGGCTGCTCACCTGGGGAAAGATGTAATGGAAAGCTTTTTAAGAAATGGGAAAGCAGCATGGAATGGGAGGAGAGTGGCCACGTTTTGTACTGTAGGAAGGACAGTCCTCAGTTTGAAGGGCTGTCCAATCCAAGTCTAGCTTGGAGATAAGGAACCATCAGAAGTTTAGTTTAGTAGGGAAGGCTGGATCCAAGTGACTTGTGTGCTAGAGTGTGATGCATAGTATTTCTATTTAAATTATATTCCTCATTTCTGAGTTTGAATCCATCTATATAAATTTGCATATGGAAATTGTATGGAAAGGTGCATCTTTTTTTTTTAGCAATGTATTCCCCCACTCCACTGGTGCTTTGCAAATGGCAACCCGCCAAGTTGCCTGTGTTGGAATCATTGTGTTGCATCTAGATCTAATCACCCTTAGGATAGACCCATTGTGATGAATGAGGCTTAAGTTAGCAATGACTAACGTAAGTCCTACTGACTTCAATAGATGACTAAATCTTGCACTATCCCAGGATATGTATGTGAGGGCTGGACCATCACTCCATGATGCCTCGCACTGACTGTGCTGTGGAGATGAAGGGCTGGTGGGATTGTATAGAAAAGCATTTGGTCCTTGCCTCCGATCTATAGTAACTGGCAGACTCATTCTTCACATGCCAATCCCAACATGCAGCCAAACCGACACAGCAGTGTGCCCCTGCCCCCCAGCGCACACACACAATTATGGAACGTTGTCGTCTCTTTGATGCCACCTTAAGACTTTTTAATAGGATTTTTATCCTGCCACATTAGCCAATAAGGCTCCCTGAGCAGGTTACAAGGTTAACCCTTCTCCTTCTGCAGCATATGGCAGCAGATGGTGTGTTCTTAGGTCTTGACTTTCTCTCGTTGCAGATGGTTTAAAATGGTATTTAGATGTACGCCTGTTTCTCCAGGTATTGTATATTTATGTATTTGAATGTACAATGTTTTTATAATGTATGTTCAAAGTTTAAAGGTTTGTACACCTCCCAGAGAACTGTGGCTGTTCAGCCATATTGAAATGTAATGAATGAAGGAATACAATGCCATCCAGAGAAGGGCGGGGGGGCCACAGTCCTAACCAGCTAGGAAATTCTGAAAGGGTTAGGAATGGCTGCCTGTAAAATTTTGTTACTGGTCCAACTTGATTACGATGAAATTATTTTTATAATTATTAATATTATTTGTATAGGGCTTCCGTGTGTATGTGTGCACTTTAGAAAATACATGGTTTAAATTTTTATTTATATGAAATGATTTAAAAGTAATACTAATTAAAAACAGTGCATCTTTTTAGGCAACAGACCTCTACAGGACTGCAAATTTCCAGGCACGTTTTTCCAGACCTGTCCCTCTTGTCTAAAAGTTTATATATAATTCAGAGCTGATACCTGCGCATTTCAAACTGGCATCTCAAAATTAGCTTGCAGCACCTAGCAGCCTGAGATATTTTCTAGCTTTTCACAAACATGCACACATCAAATATGAATAAATTTGCATATGTTAAATAAATGCTTGAAGTTGCTTCCACACTACAGCTCTTTAGCGCTGCTGAGGCATCATTTTTCTGCAATTTGTCAGAATCCAAATTAAAAAGAAGGCTGCATACCAGCACCAAAGATAGTCCCATATGACTCGGCAAGATCTAAAGCTAAGATTCTCCTGTAAATATTTACTAAACTTTATAAATTTGTTTAGTAACGAATAAATCCCAATCACCAGGGGTTCACAGGGATGTTAGTTCATAGTGGCCTCCTTGCAGATTTATTTCTGACTGACTGATGGACTGGATTTAATTGTCCTTTGAATACCTTCTTTTCATTTCTCCAGTGTCAGTTTCTGTTCCTGCTGGGGGAGTGGAAGAGTGCTGGGTGTTAAGTGCTCATTTCTTAGAGTTGGATAACGTTACATTGCTCTCAAAAATTAGCAGAAACATGAAAGCAAGAAGTAGTTTGGGCCTCTCCCAATCCAGAACAGAAACTGACATGGAGCCACCGAGAAAAGCTATTCACGGGGCAATGAACAACCGGCCACACTCTGCACCAGCAGCCGAATTACCTGAGCCTCCTTCGTTCCCACTCCAAAGCCGCCTTACCTGCTAGAATGACTGGAAGTTATATTGGCTATATTCCCCAGAGCCACCGACAAAAAAATGAAACACTGGTTAAAATGTAAATACAAAAAGCAAGCAAGGGAAGCTAAACGCCACAAAATTCAAAGAGCAAGATAAAGCAGTCAATAAGATTAAAAACACATCTGGCTTAATCTTCATCTGATGGTTTGCAGCTCACTGACTTGACAGGTCACTCTACTGGTCCCAACATTTTTTCCTTGCCCTGCCTAAGAAAAGAGCATGCATAATAGCTGTAGCTAAAAAAAAGCTGGGCATGTGTTGCAGGCTGTGATCAAAGCTGGATCATTCCAGGTGCAAAATCATGGCCTGGTTCGCCAGCGATGACAGGCCACAACATGGGCTGAGCATGGATTGCCCTTGAGCCACGGCTGGTGGTCAGTTGCTGTAACTTGCCACCTCCGCACTATGGTCTAACTACGGATTATTAAGTGCAAACAACCCAGGAAGAGAACTCATGGTTTGTTCGATTATGAGTTGTTCATGGTTAACAACCAATAGTTAAACTATTCATAAAAGCACAAAGCACACATATTCACACAAAACAGGAACCCACAACTCAACAACAACCTATGGTTTAATAATACGCAGCCTATTCTCTGAGTTGTTAGGTGGGAAACAGATTTTTTTTTAATGGTGGGAGTTTTACTGAGAATGCATCCATTGGGGCATGATGCCTGATTAATTTTTAATCGTATTGTTGGCAATTTAATAATTACAATTATAATTTAATTGTAATTCAGAAGAAACATCCATGCCCATTTGAATCAATTCCTTTTCATCCTGTTGGATATTCTTGAGTCACGTATTTTCAAGCAATGCCACTGAATTTAAATCTGCATTTAAAACCAAACAAAAAACCCCTTCCTAAATTTAGGAAGCAGGGCCATCGAGCACAGTTGAGGGACAGCATGACAGAGTGGTAAGAATTATGCACCCTGACACTGATTCGAGTGTCTGATTAGGATCACGAAGGAGGTTTCCACTGCCCGCTCAGCCACGGTGCATGCCATGAGAAGCTGAACCAGCCGCCTGCGGTCCTACCTAGCTCACAGGCCCGTGTGAGAACAAAACGAAGGGCGGTGGGGGAGCTCGCCATGTAGGCTGCCTTGAGTTCCTTGGAAAAGGGACGTGATATAAATATAATAAAGCCCATGAATGACATAATTGAGTTAAAGACTAGCACAGCGATGGCGAACCTTTTAGAGACCGAGTGCCCAAGCTGCAAACCAAAACCCACTTATCTATCGCAAAGTGCCAACACTACAATAAAACCTGAAAACAGAGGTTTTCTGAGATTTTCTAAAGAAAAACAACTCACAGCCAGTCCAAGCAAATATGGCAGCACGCTGACCGGCCATGTGAAAGCTCAGATGAGTTGCGGGCAAATAATCACGCCTCGTGATGTTATTGCCTGCCGCTGCTGCTCCTCCTTTCCGAGCATGAGCATGGCCCCTGTGTGCACTGTTATCTGATGCTCGGCTGCTGGGGTGATGCTGGGGCGACTTGGTTCACATGCTGACATAGAGGGCTCTGTGTTCCCGCTATGGTACGCATGCCATAAGTTCACCACCACTGCCCTAGCCCTACCCTGGTGCACATCCCTAACCCTAATATAGGGCTAAAGTTCCATTGAAAAGTGGGCGATTTTGAAAAAGCCTTCCTTGAGCAGCTTTTCCTGCACACCTCATCATATCTATCCATTCTAAACACATTCCAACCATCGAAATCATGCCAGGGCACCTCATTTTTGTAACCCTAACCCTACCCTGATGCACATCCCTAACCCTGGTATAGGGCTAAAGTTACATTGAAAATAATGAGATTTAGAAAAAGCCTTCCTTCAGTAGGTTCTTCTGCACTGCTAAATATTTCTGCCCATTCTAAACACATTCCAACCATAAAAACCATGTCAGGTAACCTTGTTTTCTAACCCTAACCCAGTGATAGCGAACCTTTTAGAGACCGAGTGCCCAAACTGCAACCCAAAACCCACTTATTTATTGCAAAGTGCCAACACTGCAATAAAACCTGAAAACTGAGGTTTAGAAAAAACAACTCACAGCCAGTCCAAGCAAATATATCTATCTCCTTGGCAGTGCACTGACTGGCCATGCGAAAGCTCAGACGAGTCGCGGCTAATGAGTTGCGGCTCGTGGCATCATCGCCTGGTGCCGCTACTCCTTTCCGAGGGTGCGCATGGCCCCTGGGTGCGCCATTATCCAATGCTCAGCTGCTGGGGCGATGCTGGGGCGATTTGGCTCGCGTGCCAGGAGAGAGGTCTCCATGTGCCCGCTGTGGCACGCATGCCATAGATTCACCACCACTGGACTAGCATGTTCTTACCTGTAGCTTTTTTTTCCTGGTTCCTGAATAGTAAGGAGAAATTGGTTCTCCTACACAACTACGATTCCCTTTTGCATCTGGCCATTTGACACCCAAGACAATTCCCTCCCTGTTCTTAAACATGTGGGGCAGAAGGGGGAAGCAGCTCCAAAGGCCAGCAGTCCTTGACTGGGTTGCCAGCTGCCCAGAAGAAATCCAACTTGCACCTCTGACAGCATCCTGTTACGCACAGCTGAACCAGTGAAGATTTTCCCGGCACAGAAATAAACATCTTGGCTGGCAGCTACTACTGTCAGCACATCGAGTTAGCAACTGTATGCCTGGCTAAAATATGCTCAGCCTAGAGATATTTCAGGCATTCTTGTTAAAAGAAAAAAAAATATTCAGATGCTGTGGTCACAATCCAGAGTACTTTGGTACACTTAAGCTAGACAAAACCCAGGGGTTTAAGCATGCTTCTGTGCTGGATTGTGGCCAGTTGCTCCATTACCTGGAAAGGATTAAAAAAAGAAAAACATTTTAAAAGTATCTATATTCACCAGCTGGGCCAATGTTTCTTTTCTGCACAAAATATTATTTCCAATATTTCCCTGTTCCTTTCCTATTGCAGTGGGCAACAGTATTTTTCTAGCATAGGAATGGAAAACGCTTTCCCCCTTTATTTTCTGCCTATCCAGATGCTGTTAGAATAGTGAGAGCAGATGAAAGATGCAAGCAATCCTCAGAGATCAAACTTGCAAAAACAAGGAATAGGGTGGGAGAATTCCCTGAGCACATTCAAGGTTCAACTAAGCCAACATTTCTGGAGGTTGCAAACACATCTGGTCTGATTATCTGTCCATCTTGCCCAGAGAAGAGGAGCCCCTTGATGCTGCTGGAATCTGACTCCTGTCAGCCACAGCTGGCACGGGCAAAGGTCAAGGATGATGGTGGCCACAGTGCAACTTCTGGAAGTTTCCCACCAGCCCGAGGCTCCTGCTGAAGCTTTCCCCATCCATGCCAGTGTACTCTTGATGGGTTGGACTACAAGGTTCATGAGGGGAGTTGTAGTCTGACACTTCTGAAGGACATGGGAAAGGCTGATCTTCTGTGACCAACACTGATTCCCTGTGATCTCTGGCAGATCTCTTTCCCATCACCCCCACCCCAATTTCCCCCCTTTCCACTCTTAAGGAGGGGGCCCCAAACTTTTTGGATCTCTGAACACATCGAGGGATTTGAGAAGCTAGGGTGGGCTGATCAGCTCTGGCAACTACACCTGTTCCACCAACAGATCTCAGGCCGGGTCTTGCTGAGGAAACTCTTCTGCTGTGCGACTGCTGGACGCCTCTTGAAGTGCTGGCATTGCAGTGCAGCCAGCGCTTCTTTTCAGCCTGCTTCTTGGCTCTGCCCCGCAGCTGCTTCTTTCTGAGAGGGAGGTTTTGCCCTAGTGCAGTCTCTAATATTCACTGATGTACAGGCTCATTAAATTATTTACCTGCTTCATGGACATCCACAAATGGTCAGTTTAAATGGATTCTCTGCATCCTTTTGACAACTAAAGGACTGAGATGACAGTACTGGGAGGATAAACATTCACCACCTATAACGTAATGGACTGAGGACCTTACAGCATTCCCTATTTTTGAACTGATGGCATATAAATATCACCTTCGAATGGACAGGTGTTTGTATCTGGAGGCATAATGGCTAGAACATTGTATGCTTTTCCTGTAAACCCATGTATATCTATTTAAAAAACAAAGATATCTATCTACCTACCTACCTACCTACCTACCTATCTCACTTCAGGGATGCCTGCAGGGGTCCCCCTTCCTCTCCCATCAGAACACCTTCCACCCTCCATGCCCCTTCAAGCTCTGGAGAGGCATCTGGTGCATTTCTCTCTCGCTTTCCAGCTGCAAAGTGATGGGGATTGGCCACTCCCTCTTCCAAGGTGAGAGTGCTGCGTTTGAAATTGGAGAGGGGTTCTGGGCTGGCTTATGACCTCTCCGAAGCTTGCCCAGGCACCATAGGATTGCTTGCTAATTGGTTTTTTCCTTCTAGCACTGTTAAAACATAGGTACACAACTGGATGCTCTCCAGATGTTTGGGACTGCAAACTCTTTCATCTTGAGCATTGGCCACACTGGCTGGGGACTATGAAAACTGTAGTCCAAAAGAGCTGGAGGATACTGATACCCCTGGATTAAACTTTAATTAAATCGAGTAGACTTGCACACATTGGCAAGTCTACTCAGAAGTAAGCCCCAATGACTTCAGTGGGACTTACTCCCTAGTAAATACATATAGGATTGCAGTTCTAATCAACAGAAGGTACAACCCAATGCATGTTTGGACAGGAGAAAAGAACTACAACTCCCAACAAGGCCCAGCTGGCGTGGCTTGCCGAGGCATGCTGCGAGCTGCAGGACTTCTTTTCCGAGGAAACATGCATGAGCTTGCATCTGAAGAGGCTGCTCTGATTAAATGGGCAGCAGATTTGAAAAAGAAAACCCAACTGTTGTTAACAGAAGTGCTTTTAAGAACTATGAATGTCAATTCCCTCATCCCCCATACTCAAGACAGCATCCTTCAAGATAACACCTATTCCATGCGCGCATGCACAAGTGCACACGCGTCCCCTCATAACAAAGGAACTGCACTTTCTGCCTTGCACGTTCTCTTTCCTACCCTACGCTGCAAGTATTATTATTTACTATGCATTATATTTCTTTATAATAATAAATTAACAATGAAAGAATTTAATAATAATTAGACCATTGTGGAAATCCTCAATGAAACCACAACAACTGCATGAACATCTTACAGAAAGCAGGACCTCATCAAACAGCCACCGTGCAACTCTCTTTCCCTCCTCACACCTGTGAGCTGAGCAAGGAAGCCGCCTCTCCGTGTGAGCAGGAATGAAGGGTGCAAGGTCAAAGGTCTGCAGAGCAGCACAGGCTGGCTCTGGATACCCCTCCAAGTTCCTGGGGCGGCTTTCTGGCCCTTGAGAACTGAGGCACAGTGAGGAAGGACACTCCAAGAGAAATGGGTTGCAGGAAGCCTTTGAAACTTACAGCACTACACCAGGCAGCTGCACCAACCCTAGAGGGGTCAGACCCAAAACAACCTGTGAGGGCCTAGATCGTAGAGGCAACTTGCAACTTCTGCAGCAGACTTTTCCCCAGGTCACACCATTTTGCAGCCCAGCCTGTCCTCTTAGGGAGGTGGGATTTGCGCAAAGGAGCACTTGCACTGACGCTCATTTGCAAACAGAAATGCTATACCTCTCCCCAAAAAATACAAAGCAAGCCCCAAAGACAGTCCAGGAGTGGACAGCAGAGTGGAAGACACCTGGCAATTTAAGATGTTTTTGGCTAGACCAGATTTAGCCAAGCCAGTACCTCCCTCAGCACAGCCCTTTCCCAGATGCAGCTGGCATATTTTAATAGCACGGATTCCATCATCCCTGCAGACTCCCCAGAATAGCAGGTGAGGTGGTAAAGCTGTTCCTGGACTTGTATCATTTAGGACTGCTGGAAGGGACTGCAGGGATTTCGCAGCTGAACCTTTTCCCAGAAGACATTCCCTTGCAGATAGACAGAAAAGTAGCACAGCTGCAGGCAGGTTTGGCTGGAACGCTTCTTCCCAACATTCAACTTTCGGAGGCACTGTTTAAAAAGTAATAAAATAGGAGGCCCATTCATTCCTGCCTCCCCACACCTGCAATTTAAAATAGGATTGTCTGAACATGGAGGGGGTTGCTGCCTCTTGTTTTCTGACCTAGGCCTACATGATGAAGAGGGTGCTCTAAAGAGAAATAGTTTGCAGATGGAAGAACTAGATTTAGAATAGGGACTTTACCCAGCTACAGGCCTGGCAAGCCACACCTTCCCTCTGCACACCCACCTAGGGTCTGTCGCACCTGAGCATCTGCTTGAAAGAGGTACAGGATGGTGCGGTGGACCTCTGCTCCCAGACCATGGGCAAGACACTCTGTGCATGCCACCTCTGATCCAGCCACCCTGGCAGGCACACAGAACTGAAGCGGCACTCCACCAAAAACATGAATGGGCAGCATCCTTTTGGCGGAAGTACGGGTGCTTCTGGACTGCGCTCCATGGGTCTCGATGGAACACTGCATGTCATAAAACATACGACAGATATCTGAGATTTAACAATGGCAAATGAAAAACGAAACATGCTAAAGAACCAAAACAGGGACGAGGAGGGAAGAGACTAGACGGGAAAATTTTTCCCACTTCCAGTTGATTTCATCAGGATCCCCCACTTGCTCTTAAGCGTTTTGGCTTGGAACACCATCAGTCCTGACCAGCACAGCCGACAGTGAAGGGCAGCAAGAGCGGCACCCAATCCTGTCTTGCAGGCCACGATTCCCCACCCCTGCAGCAGGCCGTCATTGCTCCACTCTGACCCACCAGCCTCACTTTGGCCCTCCAGGTCAGCCACATGGCATGGTCTGCAGCTGGCTCTGGCCTCTGTTCGCACATTCTCAGGTGGTAGCAAAAGCAGGTGGTTTACAAATCCCTGAAGGTGATCTTTGCGTGCAGCCAGACGGGCGAACCACACGTTGTACAGACCTGCAACATACACATACAGAGGGAGACGGAAATTGGCATGAATATGAGACACAGCCCAGGCCACTGCATGTTACAAAGAATACTGACAGCAAAGGCCTGTTGCACGCACATGCTTAGAACACACACAAAGGTCCTGAGCTGAAGGCTGATTAAAGAAAGACGGCAGGATTCCCTGGCCAGCAGCCCCTGATCAGGGGCATCACTCATTTTGCCTTGACAAACAGGGAGCAAAACATGCAAGCAGAAGAACACCCAAATCTAATCACCACACCAGCTGCTTTTCTGTAATATTTTATTTATATAGAAATGCTTAAAAAAACATGAAGTAGCACCATTACTTAAGTCTTACCTTTATTATGTAGAACTTTAAATGTCAGAAAAATAAAACTCTTGATACAATTTCAAATCTTGTCTCAGCAAATATAATATTAGTATTTGACCATGAGGTTAAAGGCCCTTTATCATAAAATAAAATATACTTTGTTTTTAAACTTTGCTCAGTAAAGTACATTTAAGATCAAGTAACATCACCTACATATACATAAACAAGTGGTAAACAAATGTATTAAAATAGAAATACTAAACTATAGTGGTGCAACAGAATTTGTTTGTAATTTCCACTGAATTCTATTTATACAAATGTTAGAAAGCATCAACAGTTCCTCTTGATGTATGCGCAAGCGCTTCCATTTTTTGTAATAATATAGAATAAAATATGTTTCATATCACTGAATAGAAAATATGCTGGGTGAAGCAGATTTAAAAGATTTTTTTCTGAACCTATAAAAAATCTCCATCCCAACAGAATACTGTTCAAAGTATTACACATTTATGGTTTTGCAATTCCATTCACAATTGTGTGATAGTAAAATAATACAGTGTTCTTTGCCATAAGGCCATACTAAAAAATAAGAAAGTTTTAACCCAGCTACAAAAAAGTTCACTGAACTTAAATTAAAATACTTGTAAACATCTTTGCAATATGAAATATAATTTTTCAAGTCAAAAAGAATAAAATACTTCAATCTGTATTAATGCAATTTTTCTTTAAAACCTTTAAACGTTTTAATATATATAAGAGATATGTTACAGTTTCCTTTTTTTCTTTTTTTTTTCTTTGATAAAGCTGCAGTATCATAAGATGATTATTATTAATTTCTTTTTCACAGGAAAAAATCTTGCCCTTTCAAGAACATTCAAGAAAAGCAATCCATCCATAGATTTATTTCTGAATAAGCAATCTAGAAACTACCAGCACGTTATACTAACTGTTCACACGCCATCATAATCCATATGCATTTCCTACTTTAATTTAGGGAAGAGAAAGGGAGGAGGAGGGAGAGGGGGAGGGGGAGGGGGAGAGAGAATGAGAAAGAGAATGACAGAGGAGGGAGGGAGGGAGGAAGTGTTTTGGAAGCTTGGCCTTAAGAGAAAAACTAGTCTATTACTAGAATGTCGTTCCTTAATATTTATAGCATGCACCAGATGTTACAAAACCCCCCTAAACTGCTACAGTACACGCAATGCAAAAAATGAGAAACCAAACGAGAAGGACCCCCACGCGAGACGGGGCCCCTCCGGCGGGGCGCCCGGTGCCCGCGCCGCTCCGGCTCCACGTGGCGCCGCGCGGGGCCGGGCCGGGCCGGGCGGCGGGGGCACGGCGCCCGCTCAGGAGAAGATGCGGATGGCCTGCGTGACGGCGCTGTGGCACACGGGGCACTGCGGCTCCGTCTTCTCGCAGATGCGGTTGGCGCACTCCATGCAGAAGAGGTTGTGGCCGCAGGGCACCAGCGCCGCGATCACCTCGCTCTCGAAGCACACCGAGCAGTCGCGGCTGCCCTTCCTGCGCAGCCCGGACGACGAGCACGACGAGCTGGACGACGAGCTGGA
>NW_025335817.1:8959474-9079894 GCF_004798865.1 Varanus komodoensis | reverse complement strand
CGCCGCCCCCGCCGCCGCCGCCGCCGCCGAAGTAGGAGTCGGTGGAGGCGCTGCCCAGCGAGCTGGAGCTGTCGTTGCGGTAGCTGCAGAAGGGCTTGCGGCCCGGCGTCGGGGCGATGCTGGCGGAGGGCGGCGGGGGCGGCGGCGGCGGCGGCGGGGGCGGCGGCGGCGGCGTGGGCTTGCTCCAGAGGCTGCCCGCCCCGCCGCCGCCGCCGCCGCCGCCCAGCTCGAAGCCCACGTCGGTGCCGTTGGCGTGGAAGTCGTTGTCGTCCGTCAGCTCGACGAGGCCGCCCGTGCGCATGGCGATGTGCGCCTCGATCTCCTCGCGGGCGCGGTCCACGTTCTCCGGCATGCCCGTCACCTCGAAGACGGGCTCCTTGTCGCGGCTGGGCGTGACGATGTAGGTGTGCGTCTGCTGCTGGATGCGCTTGATGGTGGCCCCCTTGGGCCCCACCACGAGGCCGACCACCCGGTAAGGCACCCGCACTTGGATGGTGGTCTGCCCGGGCAGGTTCGGCGGGCTGGGCACCGTGCCGTTCAGCACGGTGTTTTTGTTCCGGGAGGCGCGGATCATGGAGAAGTGTTCCGCCGCGGAGATGATCTCCCTCCGGGCCATGGCGACATCCTCCTTCCTGCCCGTTACCACGAACAGCGGCTCTTCCCCGCGCACTGGGGTTTTGATGTAGGTGTTAGTTTTTGCCCGCAGCGCTTTGATTTTACAACCTGAAGGGGAGACGGAGGAGGAGGGGGAGGGAGGGACGGAGGGGAGGGGAGGGGAGGGGAGGGGAAAGCGGAGAAGAAAAGAGAACCGTTTACACCTCCTGCTTTTTGGGTGCAACCGAGGGAGGGGAACCAAACAACCTGTCACGCGTCCAACACTGTATCCATTGCACTGAGTTCCACTTGCAGTACCACGAAAAATAATCACAATCAAGCCAGCCTTGGCCGCTCGCACGCGCGCGCGCACACGCCCATCTCCCTGTCCACGAGCCAACCTATATTCCCATTGGCCAAAAACGTGATTTGCAAGGGATCGGTTGGATAGAGATAATAAGGCAGGGAAGCCGGGCACGGGGGAGGAGATTCGGAGCGGAGAAACCAACAATGCAAACGAGAGACAGGGGAAAAGGCAACGCTAAAAACGATGCCCTGTAACGCCCGCTGCATCCAGGGCAAGTGGCAACACCAATTTACAACGCCCCCTTTAAAACAGAAACAAAAAAAGCCATAGTTCCACTCGTACTGTGCACACATTCCGCTGGGAAATGAAATAAGGGGAGTTGGAAAAGCCAGCCAGCCAGCCGAGGGGAGAGGGGCAAATCTCCACACCCGCAGATGCAACAAAGAGGCCAGTGGCCCCAACTCTCCCGGGCTCGTCATGCGGAGGCTGCGAACGCGACCCCATTGTTCGCCTCCTCTCCGCCATGCCTTCCAAGGGAACCCCCCGGAACGCCGCGGAAAAGCACCGATAAACGCGCGCGCCGCGTGCCCCCCTCCGGCGGTCCGCTCCCCGGGGCTCGCTCTTCCCGCATCTCTCGAGGAGCGGGAGCCGCGCGGCGCGGCGTAAACACATCTGGCTGCCCGCGGATGCGCACCGCGCGCCCACCGCCGCGCGCCCGACTCACTTTCTTTGTCTCTGCCGGGGGGGCGGGGGCGCCGAGCGGGGCAGCCAGGCTGGCCACCGGCACCGCAGCTCCATGGGGCGGGGAGGGGAGCCGCGTCGGCGTCCGGAGCCGAGGGCGAAGCCGAACGCAAACCCGCGGACGCGGCCGGCGGCGTGGGCAGGGCGCGGGCCGCTCGCCCCCGCGCCTTCCCCGGTGGAGGCGCATCCGTCCGCATGCACCAGCGAGCCGAGCGCTGCCCACCTTGCCTGCCCACGATCTCGGCGACGTGCTCGGAGCTGGGCACGGGGACGCACTCGGTCATGTTCACGCTCTTCTTGCGCGGCTCGCTGTCGTACAGGCAGCCCGTCTCGTCGTTGTCCAAGCCCAGCAGGGAGAGCTGATCCAAGGCAATCTGAAGGGCTCTTTGGTCGTCCAGGGTCTCGCCGCCGCCGCCGCCGCCGCCGCCGCCGCCCCCATTCCGCTCCATGTCCGCAAACAGCGAGCTGGGCATAGTCCCGGTGGATGTGTAGGATCGCGCCCTCCTCTTCCTTTCCCTCCTGCACTCAGACCAGCGGTGGCGGCGGCGGGGGGGTGGGGGAGCCAAGAAAATCAGACACAAAGAAGGAAGCGAAGGCAGATGGCCGGCGGCGGCGGCGGCGGAGGAAACGGAGGCACGAGCAGCTGGAGAGCCCGGGAAGCAGTTCCTGGATGCCGGCTTAGAACAACAACAGAATAATTCCCCACATTCACCCTGGAAAAAAATGTAGTTTCCTGGTGCCGATCCGCTTAAAAATAAAAATAAAAATAAAAATCTCCGTCCTTTCCAGTGCAATCCGGTTTATAAGACGCTTTCCAAGAACCCCCCCCAGATTCCCCCCCAAGCTTTTTTCCTGGCCTGCCGG
Organism: Varanus komodoensis; assembly: GCF_004798865.1. Classification (NCBI taxonomy): domain Eukaryota; kingdom Metazoa; phylum Chordata; class Lepidosauria; order Squamata; family Varanidae; genus Varanus; species Varanus komodoensis. The sequence goes on along the minus strand of NW_025335817.1, from coordinate 9,077,388 downwards.
GGGGGAAGTGGGGTTGGGGGGGCGTGCAGCGACGGCAGAGAAGCGCTCCGGTGCCTTTTTTCCCTCCCCCCCGCGAGTCTTGTGCTGGCCACAATGCCAGGCGATGGCAGCGTTTCTTTAAGGAGCCCCTCCCAGCCTCCACTCACGGAGCGATTTCTCTTTCTCCGTTTTTTTCTCCCCCTCCTCCTCCTCCTCTCCTCCTCCTCCCCCCCCCCCCCGGCTCTCGCTCGCTTTCTCCACCCCCTCTTTTCTGTCTGAGCTCTGCTGCAACCAGACAGCGCTGGGGGAGGGGGAGGGGAGGAAGCAGCGCCGCGGCGTCAGCGGCGCGGGGCCGACCGGGCGAGCGAGGAGCCGCTGCGCGCGGCCATTGGCGGGCCCGGCCCCGGGGGCGGGCCATGGGCGGCCCGGCCCCGCCCCTCCGAGGCTCGGCTCCTCGCTTCTTTGTTGTCTAATGCAGAACAATGAAAGGAGAGCGGAGAAGAGCGAAAGCGAGAAGGCGATGCGTATTCGCTCGCCCCTGTTCCGCCTAATGATCCGCCGGGCAGTGGCACATGGCGAGGGATCCGCCACTTTCGTTTTCGCCCCCGCCTTTCCAAAGGAGGGGGGCGCAATGAGGAAAAGATCGAGGAGGTTCGATCCTCTTTGTTCCCCGTCCCCGAGAGCGCCGCTCCCACGCCCCAACCTCGCCCCCCGCGCCCCGAGCCAGATCGGTGGAGAGGGAGATTGCGCAGAGGGACGGGGAGTGGGGAAATCGATCCACGTCGTGGGTGGGTGGGGAGCGACCTGCGTGCGCCTCCCGAGGAGGCCCGCACGGCATGGGTGAGGGGCCCGGGAGGAAGGGGTGTGACGCGCTGACAGCGGGGCTGGAGAGGTGCGCGCAGTCGCCCAACCCGTTCTGGGGGGCTGGAAGTGGGGGAGGTCAGGCAGCAGCAGGACGGAGCGGAATATAATTCATCTTGGGAACCTTCCCCCAAAATCCACCCACCCATAACTCCCCGGCACGCCCAACCTGTCTTAAAATCGGAGTACTCCAACTGTGGAGGGAGAGGGGCTCAACAAGATCCTCTGACCATGTGCAGAGAAAGAGCGAGCGGTTTCCCGCACCCAGCCCCGCGAGTCATCGCGGCCCTCTCCAGTTTAGGGGCAACGCTGGCCAACGCCGGCAGATCGGAGGGGTGCGGCTTCCCCAGAGCGGGGCACTGGAGGGGGTCTTTCTTTGCATCTGCTATGCACGTTCAGACGTAACCGAGACGGAACCAAGCTGGCGGGGACACGCCAGGGGTTGTCAGATTCGGTTCCGTCCGAACATGCCAAGAATTGCGCCCTGAAGGTGCAGGCCCAGAAAACGGGCGCACGCGGGAGCAGGCGGGGCGAGACGGCGCTATGGATCGTGCCCCGTCCGCTCGGTAGCGCTGCGCTAGGGACACGCAGCACACACACCATGCATCCAGCACGCCCAGCGCTTTATTCCGTTTGCAGCAACCAGCCGGGCGTGCAGTGCAGTGCAGGAAACAAAGATCTGCCGCGCCTTGAAGAGCTACTTTCTAGCCGATTCTGGAGCGCCTTTCCTTTCTTTGTCACTAACCAGCAAAGATCCCCAAAGCTCTGCGCCTGGAATCCGGCAACGGGAGGCGAAAGGTGGGCGCATCTCGCCGAGCTCTAATCGGGAAAGCCCTGCACTGTGCCCGCCCGCTCCCTTCTTCCCTCCCTGTGACATGCGCACGGCGCGCCACCCTCTCCCACCGTTTAAAGGGTTACGGGGAGGGAAAGGGATGCGCCGGCTCCTTTCCATTCAAGCAGCTTGGCGAGCCGGCGCTGGCTCCTGGAGGAGGGGGCGTGGCTTCTCCTCAGAGGGGGGGTCTTGCTCCGCCTTCACCAGCCACGTGCACTTTGGGCTGGCGAGGAGGAGGAGGAGGAGGAGGGGAGGAGCAGGAGCAGGAGCAGCCCTTAAGAAGCGGCAGAGGCGAGCTCTCAGGAACGCTCCCCCGGCCGGGGGAAACAAAGGATGCCACCTTTGGAACAGCGAGCGAGAGCGTGCACGGGGAGTCTCCCAAAATCTGATGCAGAAGGCACGCTTCTTTCTTGGAGACACGCTTAAGCTATCATACCTGGAAGGATGTACTTTTGCAGAGGGCGGTAGCCCTTGCTTTGTTTGCGCCGCAAATGCATATCCCGCCTTTGCGCAGTCAACATTCTACTTAAAATGCTAGACAAGTTTAAAACAAACAAAAAGCCCACCCAGAGCCCGGAGCCAGAAGCATTGAGGTTGATTGCGCAATGAAAGCAGCGACCGAGAAAGGCCTTCCTCGGAAGAACCGTCTTCACAATTCCATAGGATGGAACTGATTCCTTGATTACCTTAATGAAGGGTCAGGGTTGCATAATTAATGAAATCATGAGGATGAGGGGTGAAAAATAAATAGGTGTGCTTCATCAGACAGAAGATTGCTTTGTACTTATAAAATACAAGTACTTCTCAAAACTGCAGATAAAATGTATTCATGTTATTTGTTTTAAAGAATTTATCAAGAATTTATCTTAAGATCTCAGAGTGGTATGCATAAAATCTACCATATTATTAAAGCAATGTGAAACATTAAACTGCATTTCAGGGTTGGGTTCAGAAGAAGCTCCAGCAATATATGTGCACCACCTAAAAACAGCAAACATTACACTTCTCTGCTCAAAATATTGTTTGAGTCATACGCCTGTTCAGCAGATGAATGAGAATTTCTTGACTCGGGCCACCTAAGGCTGTGTGTAGCCTTTGGCCTAGCTTTACAAGTAATAGCAAATGCAGGTGATCATTTTAGGCTGATGGCAAGAGCAGGCTTTCACTTTCACTGGGCACAGAGGGAGAGGAAGGGAGGAAGAAGGAAAGAGTGTCCAAAGAGGAGGCGGCGGCGGCAGTGGCGGCAGCTTCTTACAGTGGCCCCCTGGGTTATTGGGGCTATATATAAATGCAATAAATAAATAATAAGTAAATACAGGGAGATATCACTCTCCATATGGCCTCCAAAAGTTCATGTAGTGTGTTGATCTAAACCAGTTCTGGTTCTTTTGTCTCTCCCAGGAACAGGTCTTTTGTAAAGTGAGTGGGTGTCTTTGGGGTATTACTGCTACTACAACTATTACTACTACTGCTGCTGCTACTATTAGCAGCAGCAGCAAACCATGACACCAGGCATGAAATATCCTAGCAACCATGACCTGGATATGACAATTCAGATAATCCAAAAGTGGGGTCAAACGTCCTCTGGGTGGTCATGCTACCCCAAAATACAGCAGGGAACAAGATTACAGCTAAGCTTAGACGAAACAAGCCATTCTGGGGGGTGGGGGTGGCAAATGATGAAGGCATATTTGTTTTGTTTTAGTGCTGGTGCTGCATCCTTGCGAGGCCAAGCTCCAGGGAGAAAAAGAGAGGCCAAAAGAGGGTGCCTCGTCCTCTTTGGAACTGGTCCTACATCAGCAACAGGATCTTGCAGACGATCCATGAGGGAAGGCAGCAGGAAAAAAAAGTTCCCCTACCCCAATGGATGAGCGGTGATGTTCACTCAGAACGACTCTACACATGCCTGCAACTCTGGGTAAGGCACCATGCTGCACAGCCTTCCACCCGAACGGAGAGAGCGGAGACTCACAGAGAGATGTGACAGGCAGCCTGTTTTCCAGCTGGGCAACGTTGCTGCTTTCCTGTCATGGCAGCAGTGGAATGCTCTAATCACCTCTAACGCAAGATGTAGCAGAGTGCCTGTCTTCCAGTAGAAGGAAGAAGCAGGAGGCAGGGAACGACAAGAAACTTGGGACAGAACAGTGACTCATACAGAGGCCCATCAAGAACGAGTAATTTTGCAGCTTCTCTGAGCTGCATGAGGATTTATCCAGTTTCAGAGGAAACTGATTCACAGGAGGCTAGGCCAGAGCAATGCATGACACAGGGCTGCATCAAGCAGCCTCTTCGGGTGGGTACCATTTTCAGCTCAGGGTTCCTGGTCTAGCCAAGGCACTTCAGCTTTAAGAATACTTAGGAAGAAATGAAACCATCAGTGTCAAAGAGGAAGTCCAGTTTAATGGATATAGACGGGGGAAATAAGGATGCAGACTCTCAGTGAACAAGCAAAATAAATGCTTGTGGCATCTCTTTACTCACAGGGCTTCCTGACACAACAGACATTACTCCCTGGGCACCTTGCATGTTCCTGGTTCTGTGGGGAAAGCCAAAGAGCAGCACTCCTGCTGGACAGTTCCTCCCTCCGCCTGCTTGGAGGGCTGCCAGGATGCCCAGCTAGCCCCCCACCCCCTGGGCTTCCTGGGAGAGAAGGGAAGGGAGGATGTCAGCCTCAGCACAGGGGTGTGGAAGAAGGTAAGGGATCCAATGTGTGTGGAGGCTGCTGATCCCCTTCCTTCACTGAGAGGCTGTGGGTTTCTCACAGCAGTTAAGCCTTGCAGAACTCCATGGCCACATCGACCTGCCAGCTGCTGCCTTTGTCTCAGCGCATGAGTCGTTCTCATGTGGCTTATTGAAGTGGCCCAGCCTTAGGATGCAAAGTTCTGGCTGGAATCTTACCACCCTTGACAGCCCAGAGACCTTCAGCTAGAGTGGCACAGAAATTAAACAAATGCACAGAACTGACTGCATTGTGCTTGCTCGAGCTCCTTTCCATCCATGGCCCTGGCCAGGCAGGGAGCTGAGCCAAGAGTGCACCACCCTTGGGAATGCTTGCGGTTTCCTTCTTTGCGCAAAGTGCACAAGTCATGCGATTATTTGCACAAAGTACACACGGCCTGCAAGTCACATGTGCAGCAGCAGGACTCCATTCGCACAGCAGGTACACAGGGGCCGGGCAGCAGGTAAGCAAGCCAATGTCATGGAGTCACTCGGACTTGCTTCCTGAAGGACACACATGTGTACCAGGGCAGGAGGAAAGTCTGCCAGAATCCAGGGAGCTGAACTGAGAAAATGCAATGGATTCCACTATTTTCCTGTTTCCACTATTTTATTTTATTTTATGTATTTTATTTATTTGATGACTTTTTTGCATTTTATACAGGATTTTAATGATTGTAAGCCGCCCCGAGGCTCATGTGATGGGGTGGCATATAAGTTGTCTCAATAAATAAATAAAAAATAAAAAATTCCCACTCCGAATACAAATTCCTCACTCTTCACTAGCCCAGCCTGCTGCAGCTTGAGTGAGGACTGTATAAAGCTTTGCGTGTCCATGTGTATGCATAATTTTTAATGTGCTTGCTGTTCAGCAGAACACCTTCTCCAGCAAGTAACATACACAAAAGATATGGCAACAGTTAATAGCTAAATTAGAGCATAAAACTAAATATCTAAATTAGAACAGTAAAACTAAATAAAATGAGTTTCAGGTAGGCAATGGTACTTTGAAATGCCACTAAACATACTGTTTAAAAGTGCAATGATGAAGCAATTCTTTTACTTCATTTTACTATTCACCTGAAAGGTGTGAAGGAGGAATTCTAGTAATTGCTGCAATCGAAGATAGGGCCATCTGTCTCTGAAAATCTCCTGCGCTTGACGGCTTTCACTTCTCCACCTTAGCTGAGGGACCGTACAGTGTAGTGGTTAGGGAGCCATGACTGAGACTACAAAGACTGTTGGGCTGACTTTGGCCCTTTCATCCCTCACTTCACACAGGGCTTTGCTACCTTGAGCTTTTTGGGCAAAGGTGGAGGGCTGATGCATTAAATGCTCACAAAGTAGCAAGTACATTAAAAATCAAGTCTCTTCTTCAAACATATGAACCTGAAGGACTGGTAGAGAAACTTCAGGGAATCCAAGAGAGGACAGTGAGACTGCTAATGGGAACCGGCCAGTGTGAACCTATTAGGCCAGTGCTTTTCCATAACTGGCTGCCAGTCCATTTCCAGACCTGAGCCAAAGAGCTGGTGCGAACATCCAAAGCCCCAAATGGCTTGGGGCCAGGTTACCTGCAGTGTGGTCTCCTCCCATACACACCTGCCTGGCCCTGGATCATCCTCAGTGGTCTTTCTGCACGAGTCCCTGCTGAAGGATGGCAGGTAGGCGGCTCCTAGGAAGAGCCCTTCTGTTGTGGAAACTGAGTGGAGGAACAGTCTTCCTGGAGAAGCCCCCCTGCCATGCCTCCTTTCCAGCACCAGGTGAGGACCTTATTTGTCTGGAAATCTTCTTCTTCTAATCTTCATTTTTTTATCGTCCTTCTGGGTGTAACAGCATGGCCTCCAGATATTCCATGACCTCCCAGACGATATCAGGGGCCATGGAATATTTAGAGCCCCAGTTTTGAGATTGTGCAGTCTCAGAACATGGCCCCAGAGGTCAAGCCCACCCCACCCACACACCCCCTTGCAGCTGTCTGCACCAATATTGTAACTGCATCCCAAGGGGTAGGGGAGAAAGCAGCAAGCTGGGGGGGGGAGGGGGGATGCCTATCAGCATCCTAGCCCCCTTCCCTTCCCCCTCCTCTAGATAAAATACCCCACAGGAAGAATGGCACCATCGCTTCACCTCATTCCAAGTACAAGTTGCGTGTAGTTCAGAGTCTTGCATGCACTGAGAGCATGGGCCTAGAATTGCACCTTTACTGCATTTTAAATATTTGTTCTGCTGCTAGGTTTTATTTTGCCTTTTACTTCTATTTTATACAGTCATTTTAAACTTTTAAATTTCATGTGTTATTTTAAGGTGTTTTTAAATGGTTTTAACTGTGGTGAACTCCAGTATAGAAATGTACTGAAATACTGAATACTGTACCTCATGCTGAAATGTCCTGGGATCTGGGAGGTTTATTCACTTACTTACCATACTGATATAAATAGATTATGGTGCAATGAACAGTACAAAGAATAAACATCACATTAAAACAGAATATGAGTTAACATGTTTTCCCCCCTGATGTAGTTTGTGAAAAGCACCTCCATGGGGTGGAAACTGAGGATGGCAAGGAAACTGAGGATGGCAAGAGGGACACTCTAGTCTCCCACCCACTCACACCAAAAAGGTAGGAGTTTCAATGATGCATTTTTTACTTTTGTTTTTTGCTTCACATGGACCACGACTTCTTGCCTGTTTGCTCCATTACTAGGTCTGATAAAAATGCTTTGCACTTTGTACAAGGTGCTGTTTTTTTTCTTCCTTCTATTTCTGACCTGAAATCAAAGATATTCACTTGTGAATAAAGAAGGTTGTGATCAGACTGGGAAAGGACCATAACTCTGTGGTAGAGCATGTGCTTTGCATTGTGAAAGTCCAAAGTTTGATGCCCAGTTTCTCCAGATGGGTCTGGAAACATTTCTGGACAGCTGCTGCCAGTCAGTGCTGACTGTATAGGCCTAGGGGGATCCACTCCCTGACTCAGTACAAGACAGCTTCTGATATGCCTATAAACTGGTTCATTTTCAGGGTGTGACTGCTTGACAAGGCAATATATTTCATCTTCCTTGCTGGCAAAGGAATAGTTAATAAAATATTGGGAGCTTGACCTGCTGAGGTCCTGCTTCAACTTCCGTCTTGGCCAGAATTCACTAATGCTGCAATCCTATACACACTGAACTTTTTTGAGGGACTGGATTGGAAGCAACCTTACACAAGTCACCATTTTCTCAGAGTCAGTCCGCTCTCCCTCAGATTTGTAACGTGATAATATGAAAGGTTAATGATACAGGGCTGCTATAATAATGACTAAGATAATGGTTGCAAACTATTTGAAATGCACTATACAAATGCATTATGCATAATAATTCTCTCCCACAGATGATGCACATCAGGGAAACAGCCAAGAATAGGAAGGGCTGTAGTCCAGAGGTGGGCTGCGTGCTTTGCATGGAGAACACTCCCGGTTCAACCCCCAGCATCCCAGGGTCAGCGTGGGAAAGATCCCTCCCCGAGAGCACCTGCTATTTAGTGGGAATGGGCCACTGGCCTAATTCTGTATAAGGCAGCTCCCTCACACCAGCTAAGAAGATAGTTACTGACGTATCCTCAGTTGGATCCAGTTCAAGGAAACTCCAAAGCTGAGGACCCTCAGAATATACAAGCGGAGCTCATTCTTCAGCTGCAGTACAAATCTGCTTCTCACCCAGCTTTGCAGCTGAAATGGCGGGTGCACAGACCAGCAAATGGAGGGTTGCTTACCCATCAATCACAGGGCTTCAGATGGGTTGCTAGACTTCTTAAACTTTAAAATATTCATTTAATGTAGTTGCAGTCTTCTCTTCATGTGGGTCTCCCAGTGGTTTGCCACTCAAGGGCTGGATCAGGTCCAAACCTGCTCACCTTCAGCAATACATCAACTGCATGCCAAACCTCCATTTGCTGGGTTCATCTTTATTTCTGTCTTTATTTGTGAACTGCCCTTCAGCAAAAGCTTGTGGGATGGTGTACAATTTTAAAAAGTGTGCACACATATTGACTCATCCATCATTCTACTAATTTAAAATTTCGGTTTTAGAGGGGGAAGGATGCTTGTGACGATGCAAAGGCAGGAGTTTTCCTGATGATGCCATAGGGGGCAGCCAATCACTGCTGAGTACAGCTGACTTCCGCTTTAAGGTTCCAGAACCACTCCCCCACCACTGCACAGACTCAGTCCCGGGAAAACAAGGGGCAGATCTGAATGTTGTACTGCACAGTTGTTCAGTTCAGCCTTTCTGCCATAAAACTGTTGCTCTGCTCTTGCCAGCACTGGCCAAGTCTACTGCTGACCTCCTCCCAGGAGGAATCCGCCAGAGAGCAAGTCTTGACTTCAAGACTCCATATGAGGCCCAGAGGGCAAGATTAAAGTCAGGAACCCTACAGCCCTGCATTAAGAGAGACTTACTGAGTGGCCTCGCATTCTAGCCCACATTTACCCTGAAAGAAAGAAAGAAAGGAAGGAAGGAAGGAAGGAAGGAAGGAAGGAAGGAAGGAAGGAAGGAAGAAGACATTTCTCTGTCTGTGGTGCTGATCTACTAGCTAGCTTCCACATTACCCTTATTTTAAGGAAATGCACCCACAGATTTCTAGCTTGGCATTTTTACAGCGAGAGAATGGACACGCACCTGCTCCTCTGCCTCTATGTGCAGCCGTAACTCAGTCACAGGTAATTGTTTACAGTAGTCGCAACCTGGTCCGATTTCCTCAGGATGTTTTATGGGGTTCCAATCCGCTGCATTCTTAACAAGCATCATCTTCACAGTTCAGGCAAACAGGTGGACACCCTTCACCTGCCTTTTTTAGCTGATTGGCTTGGGGAAATTTTGCAGTAAGCTTTCTTCTTTTCAAAAAGCCTGTCTGTTTTGCATATCTTTAAACTCTAAGGAGAAATGTATGTTCTTGCTTTGAAGAAAATGGTTCATACACAGTCTCCTTGCAGAGAAAGGAGAGTGACTTATTCTTTTAGCAGTTTCAGCTCTTAGCAATCTTCCTCCCTTCACTCCCTGCTTTTTGGAGCAATAAGCAGAAATTCAGTCACAAGAGCAACATAGAAATGATGAACAGTCGAACTGCAGGCGTCGGTGCCCAGAAGCAGCTGAAATGTTTCCATCACTGGACTGGTGCAGGCAGGTTTGCATGAGCCCCTGGAGCTGAGCTGGGTTCCCAGAGGTTCCCTGGTCAGCCTGTGGCATAGCCCTTGATCCCATGCCCCACACCCCAAGCACACCACGTTATGCAAGGGCCAGCCTTACTAATGAGGTGGCCAGCTCAGGTGGCAGAGTCGGAGACTGGAGAGCAGAAATAAGGTGCCGGAGAACTGGGGGGCAGGCCTTATCCACTGAGGGTCCCAATCCAGGCCTCCAAGTGTTCCCAGTGACCACTTGGCATACCACCTTTCTGCTCATTGCTAATTGTTTGGTGCTTTCCTAGCACTTGAGAAGACTTCTCCCTGTCCTAGAAGGTTGAAATGCTAAGGCCGTTGGGCTACTAATATTTTGGGTCTTTGGAATCAGGCGAGGCTGTCCATCAGTGCAGTGTCTGAACTCAGGGATGGGCTGGATGGAGGTCAATCCACTGAAGCAGAATCCTGGAAAACAGAAGTCCTGTGGGAACGTGGTTTCCAGGTCTGGGGGAGTCTCACCACCTGTTCTGGATAGGTTGCACTCCTCCCAAAAGACCAAGTCCAAAGTCTGGAGGTTCTCCTAGATCCCTCGCTGCTGCTGGAATCTCAAAATTGCAGTGGCTTGGGGTTCCTTACTATTTTCAGGTGCTTCCCCAGCTACAGCCACTCCTGGACAGGCCACAGTGGCACAGGCACGAGCGACTTCAAGACTGGCCTATTCCACAGCATTCTGTGTGTGCCTCTCCTGAAGGCTGCTCCAGAAATCGGAGTTAGTGCGGAATGCACCTCCTTCGTTGAAGGACCTGCATGGGCCAGGGCTTTACTTACCAGCAGGGAGCCAATAATAAGAGCCCACTGGGGTTGCTCTTCCTCCTTCCCCTTTCAACTCGTTTGTTTACTTGCCTCTTGCTGTGGTCCAGCCAACAGCAGTGGTGGGAAAAGAAGCAGTAGGCACCACGGCCTAATTGCTCCCTCCGTGAGCATCAGTCAAGCAAGCAGCGGCAATGATGAGAAAGTGGCTTAGGAGTCACAGCAGCAGTAAGAAGGCAGACTCCCCGTGGGCCACAGCTCTGGTAGAAAGGCAGGATGCAAACAAAATAAATAAATATGTCAGAGAAATGTGCGGTGGAATCAAACACATTCAGATTGCTGTGGATTCGGCCTGCAGATTCCACAGCCCACCGGCTTTTTCTGGCTTGTGGATTCTGTGGACTCGCACACCAGTCCTTCCACACTGCAGGGGAGGGGTTTTTGCTAATGTACCTTAGCACTGATGTGCACCTGCTAATGAAAATTAACTAATTAGTGTTAATGTGAATTAGTGCAAGTAGAATGAAATTCTGGTTTTAAAAAAAAAGGATCAATGAATGGATGATGGAATGAAGGACATCTGGCACTGCAAGAAACAGAATGGGGTCCTGACAACCCACATATCCCTATTCCCCTTTATGAAAAGATATATTATGTTTTTTTTCCGATTTATATCCTGCCTTTTTTCTACAAAGGGCTCAAGGCAGCTTACATCATTTGCATCCTCCATCTTATTTCAATTTAAATGGCAGTACTAGATTCTAATGCTGCACCTGTTCTTATAAATGACTGTGGGAAACTTTTACACAGGTCTGTGTCCTATGGGGGCTGGGGGGACATGTCCACCTTAGTCCAGGCAGCAAAATAACTTGCTAGCCCCGTATGCAAAGCTTTTGTTAAAGACGCAAGGCCAGACCACGCTTGCTCCAAGTCAGATTACTGGTCTATCCTGTCCACTGCCCACTCTATGCTGACTGGCAGTGGGTCTCTGGGGACACCCGAAGTTCAGTGTTGAAAGGAGGTAAATGGAAGAAAGTAGAGAATGCAGCAATTTTGCAAAGGCCTTTCTGAATGCATTTCCCTAACCTTTAAGTCAAATCTGCAGCAACTACTGCAGGGTGTTTTTGGAAAAGCACCAACAGAGTCTTGCTTGGAGCTCTATCAGTCTGGGCCCAGTTTGGTAATCACCTTAACAAAACCTCTGGCCATCAGATATGTTAATGTCCATGCAGATAAATGTTAAAATGTGTTAGCTGCTCTAAGATCAAAGCTAGCCTTTGTAACAGCCAGTCTTTGTCTTTAAAATGGTCCTTTAATATTGTCTTTCCAGCTGCTGTGGTTGTTGTTTTTCTGTAGGAAGTGGATGGAATTGTGTTACTTTTGTAAATTACAAAAATGTATCACACAATTTCCTGAAAGTGACTTCTGAAAAGCTAATTTTGTGCTTGTTATATATTACTAACTAGTTTGACTTCTTCCAAACATTTATAAAACTCTTACTACATTTAATTCCCCAACACGCACACACGCACGCACACACAAATACACTTACATCCTAGTTCCACCATGATAACCTACACCTAAGGGTGGAGTACAAGTCCTGTTGGTTGACACTCAGCCATGGGTTGTTGTTGGAATAGGTTTAGGCCAGGTGCCCTAACAAGCCATGGTAACCCCAAGACTCTGCGAAGAGAACTCACGGTTTGTTGCTGGATTGCAAGCTGTGGGCTGGTCACCGTGGCTTGTTATCCCAGCCTGGTTCAGACAAGAAATAACCCATGTTTCAATAACCACTCACAGTTCAACCACAATCCAACTCAACCCTTATCATGTCATCTGATCTCAGTCATTGTAGACATAAAACAAGTAAAAATTAAATATATGTTTTTCCTAATGATTTCTATGGGAAAGATTTAAAGTGCAGGTTGAATTTTCCCATTTAAGGTAAATGCCATGAAGGTAAGTAATTTGTCCTTTGTTCGATATGCAGGTACACTTGAGTAGAATCCTATTGAAACAAACCTGGAATAGCGTTGGACGTGGGGTGGGAGGAGCGCTGCGAACTTCAGCTATTGGGCAGTAGAGGAATGAAAAGCGAGCGAGCCAGGGCAGGTTGCCATAGTCCAGGCCAGAGGGAAGTTGAGGCGGCGTCCGCTTTGCAGGAGCCCCGTTCTGATGCTTGCGCTTCAGCAAACTCCATGAACTTCAGGGGAAATCACGGGCCGTGCCCCTGGTCCATCGCAAATGAGAATGGACGTCCTGCTTTGCAGAGAACATTCTTCCGTTTCGAGATCACGGACCTCAGAAGGACGAGCTGGGCCTTGGAGTTGCCCAGCAGCAGCAGCAGCAACCAGAGGGCAGACTGAACAAGACACCTGGTCACAGCTGAGATGCACAGTATTTCAATTGAAATTATACATTTGCATCTTACATATAAATTAGTTTATGCAAATATGTAAACTGTTGCATTTGCTCTTTGGTGACGCATTTGTTCTTTTTTTGTCAGCATGTTGTGGCAGCCACATTTTTCCCGAGTTTCATGTACTTGTTTGATTTGTGTACCACGCAGCTGGCAGATGCCCTTGGGGTGGTTTTCAGGCATAGAAACAACGAACAAATAAAATGACAAGCCAGACAATCAAGACACGGTGCTGTAAATATCGAAACATTAAGCATTTTAAAATTGTTGAGAGTGCTGAAAAGCCAGCTGTAATATTTATGGTCAACAGATAAAGGTGAAATGCCTGCTTTAAAGGAGAAGCTCACAAACGGGGGTTGAAATTTGGATAGTGAAGTGGGCCTGGAGGGTCTTCAGGTAGGAGCATTCCATGGACTGAGGCTCTTCTGGAGAATTTGTGCACTGGGCTTAGTCATCCATACTTTAATTTAATCTGTTAAAGTTAATTCAGTTAATCACCTATTGACATCTGCACTCAATGGAGCCCAGAGAGGTGACAGCCACAGGAGCCCCGGCCCTGGATTTCATCTTGATTGTGCTGCTTCCAATTTGCTGTGATGGTGAGCTGTCACGACCATGCTTAATTCGTGACAAGGGCCAATGGAGAACGAGCTCTGGTTTGCCCGGCGTGCCAGGACTCGGTCCTGGGGCAAATGAGCCCGGCGTGGATGACAAGGCCCTGAGCACGTGGCAAGTGGACTGCGCTTGCCGAGCCTCCGGGCGAGGCCAAAGCCAGCCGGTGCGTGGCGGGAGCAACGCCTGCCCCTGCACCAACACGCGGAGCGTGCCCATCTTGCCTCCTGGCAGGCCGCGAGACAGAGGGGAGGGCTGGGCCGCTCGAGCACGATATAAACAGGAACAGATTTCTCATGATTTGTGTTTCAAATGCAGAGCCAGAAATAAATTATAATGCTGAGTATGTTTCTGTAACTGTAAGCCCCAATTATGGTTAAATCACATGAGGGACCTTTGGCGGGTTCTTCCCCCTTCACCTTGCCCTGTAAGGTCAGGGGAAAGTCTGAAGGCATGTACAGGAGAAGCAGTCTCACAGGACGGCAGGCACCGGCACAGACATCACGGATTCAGCCAGGGCACATGAAGAGCCACGCTGGCTCAACCACGGGCCCCTTTAGTCCCCAGAGCAGCCTGCCAGCTGCTTGTGGGAAACCCATAAGCGGGACATGTGGGCAAGGACTCCTGCCTGCTCGTCTCCCCACACAGCTGCCATGCAGACACTGATACAGGTCGAGGCGGCAATATTTAGCCAGCCCAACGAGTAGCCATGGATAGCCTTTTTCCCCAACCTTCTCTGAAAACTTCGTCAAATTAGTCACCATCAGCACCTCTTGCAGGTAGCAATTGCCACAATTTTGACTATACAAAACTATGCAATTTTAACAGTGTGAAAAAGTACTTCCTTATATGTGTTATAGAGAGACAGCTTTGGCTATTGGGCCAAAGTATAAAATTAAATATGAATTAGCTTATGCCAATGTGTGCCCCATGGGCCTGGGACCCCATGACAGGTGCTGAGCAACAGCCATGGGATACCTGGCTTATAATTAAAGCATCGGAAGAAGGATGAGTGCTGCAGCATGTGATCATGTCCAATAGTCTTTCATAAATGGGAGCTACAAGAAACCCTGGTTTATTTTTTTTTAAAAATACATTTCAGTAATTCCCAGTAGCCAAAGCTCCCTGGACTGCTCACAAAACAGAATTTCATAATGTAAAATACAATAACAAAGCCCAGCATAATAGTAGAAAACCCTCAGGAATAAAGCAGAATCAAACCATGGCAAAAGTTAGCAGGATTGCAAAAACCTAGAAACACACTAATGCCATTTTTAAATCAAATGGATTAGATTTAAACATCTAATCAAAAAAGCACAATTGTAACATGAATAAATATATAGAAAATTGGATACTGTTATGTGTTGCCATGCTGAAAAGAAAAGCGGCGGCGGTGGGGGCAGCATGTGCCTTCTTGGGACTTTGAGAGCAGCTCGTCACAAGGAAATGAACCTGGGGAAGCTCTTTGTGCCTTGGAAATAGATGTGACAGGGAAAGTTTAACCCGTTTAATTTCTACAGGGCAGGTTGCTGTCAATGGCACAGGAGCTGGGAGGGAGGGAGAGAGGACACTCTTCTTGAAACAGCTTTTATCTGGAGGCTTTGCCAGTAGGAATTCTGTTTATTCTGCAATGGCAGCACAATCAAATGCCAAAGTGCTTTTGTCATTGACTTTTCACTTCTCAAAACTTGAACAATCATCTCTGGAGGCTGTGGCCACAGTGTTACAGTGAGAGAAGGGGCGATGATTCATTCCATGCAAACGGGAAATTGCCCAGTCATGGGTTGCATGTATGTACAGCGCATGGCACCGTTTCACCCCCTTTCTCGCCAACAAGCACTCCCTTTTCTCTTGTATGTTTACAGTGGACGCTGGCTTGGGAAAGGCCCTTCACAGGAGTGCATGCAGACATGCCTGGAAGCCCGAGCAGATGGAAGATTTTCACCTGTGGAGTAAATGCAGCTTCCTGACAATACAGTACAGGGAACTAATCCTAAGTTGGGGTGGGGGGTCTTTGCTCCCTGTAGGGATATTCCCTGTGGGACCCTCTGTGGAAGGTGTGACTTTCATTTTCAGAAAAGCCCAAGGGCCAAATGCTTTTCAGAGACCCTGCCAAGGGGCCACATCCTTTTGAGGTTTGGCTGACCTGAAAGGGGGCATGCAAATCCTTGTAGCTGAAAGCTCCTACTGGCACAACCTGAGCCTTGGGAGATGCGTTCCCACTTTGGATCAGGGTGGAAAATCTGAATGAAAGGCTGGGAAATGACCAAACAGTCAATGTTTGAGGGATGCAGGAAGAGCTGTGAAAGAGGCACGGCCCTTAGTGGAAGCACGGAGGACCAGGTTACATGCTTTTTACTGGTGGAAATGTAACCCAAAAATGCAGGCTGAATTCTGCTCAGTTGCTTCTTAAAACTCAGTCTCTTTCCAGTGGCCTGTCCAATGTGCAAAGACCCTGGAGGAGACCAGTAAGTCCTGTCTCCCTGTCTGCCTTTTTGACTTTGCTTTATTTAATATGCAAAAGAATTAAAACAACAAAGGGCATGTTGTTATCATAACACCCTCCCCCAGCAAATCTTAATGACAGTACAAATAACTATGTGATTATGGGGCTGGTGATTTGAACTTCAACTCCCACCATCCTCAACCACCATGTCCTATGGTCAGAAATCTGGCACTTCCAGGGGGCACTAGGCGGAGGAAGGCTGGAGCAGATGCTATAGCTTCAGTTGGCCTGGTAGACCGATCTGGTGCAAGGCCGCTTGCTTGTATCAGAGTTTGGAAAACAAGCCCAATCTTGTCTTTCCCCACCACGAGCCAAGGTGGGGGAGTGCAGCACAGAAGCCATAACAACAGCGAGGCTGCAGCAAGTGGGGATGGTCCGAAAGAGAGGAGAGGCGGAGGGAGCAGGGGAGATAGAGGAAAGCGAGGGGTGGATTCCATAAACATTGACTTAAGCTTTGTCTACTCGAGGGTTAAAGGGCAGATGGATTTCACTCGGTGAGGAAACAGAAGAGTTTCCGTTTCTTTTACTTATGGAGGAGGAGAGTAGAGCATTCTAGAAAACAGCACCAGCACTTTCCAGAAGAGGGTTGTGATGTTAAGCTGACTGTTCATGGGTAAAATTTATGATGGCAACAAATTCAGGAGAGAGAGAGAGAGAGAGAGAGAATGCTCCTTGCACAAATGGAGATGTAATTTCTCAGCCTGACTTTGTCAGTGCAACAGTCTGAATCATAAAAGCTTGATCTTAAATTGCGGCAACAAAGCTGTGGAGCCAGGGCTTACTCATTTTAGCTTCATAATAATAAACTGCTGTTTGGAAACAAGAAATTGTCCAGATTTAGTTTTTTGCATAGCAAAGCACTTATCCCTGGTGTTTGCACAGAGGTGCAAGGGAAGTGGTATTGGCCACACTCATTCTGAAGGTTAGTTAGGCCTCAAACTGGTTTGTGTAGAATCTCCCATTTCCTATCAAGTTTGCCTGGCATACAAGGTGAACTGGCAGGATGGCTCAAATCTCCGGCATTCTCAGCTTGCTGGAAAAATATTGGAAGGGGCAATATTTGCACACACGTGGCATTCAGATACTTCGAATGCACACACATGGCATTCGAAGTATCCTAATAGTAGCACACCTATTCTCCCAGCATACCTGATCAAACTCAACCTTCATGCCTAACCAAAGCGTTTTCCTTCAGTACAGGCACACGATATCACGAGAAACCGTCAAGCAAACAAAGGCCAAATCAGACATGAAGTGGTAAAATAGTTAAAGCAGCCTTCCTCAACTTGGAGCCCTCCAGGTGGGTTGGACTACAGCTCCCACCACTGGCATGGTCATTGACTGGGGATAGTGGAAGTTGTAGTCGAACGCATCTGTGAAGATCAGGCTGGACTAGTGTACTGCACTGCACATGAGGCTGTCTTTTAAGGCAGTTTGGAAACTTCAGATGGTGCAGGATGCGGGCACCTGTCTTGGGGGCAAGGCTGTTTGATCATTTGACTCCTCTGCTGCACTGACTTCATGGATTAAGGTAAAGGTTTCTCCTTGACCTTACGTCCAGTCATGCCTGACTCTCGGGGGCGGTGCTCATCTCCGTTTTCTAGCCGAGGGAGCCAGCGTTTGTCCGCAGTCAGTCTCCGTGGTCATGTGGCCGGCATGACTAAACACCGAAGTGCACGGAACGCTGTTACCTGCCCACCGAAGTGGTGCCTTTTTATCTACCTGCATTTGCATGCTTTCGAGCTGCAAGGTTGGCAGGAGCTGGGATGGAGCAAAAGGAACTCATCCTGTTGTGCAGATTCAAACTGTTGACCTTCCGATCAACCAGCCCAGCAGCTCAGCGGTTTAACCCACTGCACCACCGCATCCCTTTTCATGGATTACCTGTTTTTTCTGCCTCTGATTTAAAGGGTTGGTTTTGAGCTGTGAAGACTGAAATGATTTGGGATCAAATTTCTTTGGTGCCTATGACTGTATCAGCCTGCCCATACTTTTAAGATGAGTGAAAATGACCTTCCTCTCCTCATGTGTGACAGCTGTGAGGAGGCCGACCACATGTGAAAGGACCTTTCCTGCAGTGGCCCCACATCCCTGGGATACGTCGCCTTTGGGGGCACACAGCCCCCATCACTGAAAGCTTTTATACTCTTTTATCTTGGCCTTCCCTTGATACGTTTGCTGTTGTTGTTGCTGTTGTTGCACTCTTACTGTTTTGTTGCTTGGTTATTGTTTTTCAAGGCCACATCATTTTTGTTATGTTGTTTATTGTCATATGCCAACTTGAGAGGGCTCCTGCTCTGAAAGGCAGTTAAGAAATATTTTAAGTAGCTGCACCAACAATAAACAAACATTCTGGCACATTCGGGCTGGGGAAGTGTGAGTGAACAGGCAGATTTAGGAGCAGATGGAAATGCTGTCCATGGGCCAATGTGGCATCATGGTTAGAGAGTTAGGCTGGAACTTGGAAGATCCAGATTCTGGGCCCTACTCAGCCACCAGGTGACTTTGGGCCACTGAGTGGCCCTCAACTGAACCTACCTTGCAAGGGTGTTGTGAAGATAAAATGGAAAGGAAGGGAATTGTATAAGCCACTTCCTTTTCTTTGGAGAAATGGCAGGATATACATAAAGCAAAGGAATAAATCATACCTACTATGCCCCTAAGACAGCCTTTCCTAAATTGACTGCCCTCCAGGTGTTTCACACCACAACTCCCATCGGCCCCAACAAGAACGTCCATGGTCAGGGTGACTGGGGCTGCAGCCCCAAACATCTGGAGGCCCCGGATTGAGGAAAGCTGCTTTAAGACCTCCTGCCAGCACCAGGCACGCTCGTGGAGCTGGAAACGAAGCACACTCTCTTCTGGCCTCTGGTGCCCTTCCAAGATGATTTCATCCTATCTAAACATACTTTTCCCCTTTAAAAAGCCTCTGAGTTAATTACGATCTTCTGTGTGCCCATGGCACAACTAGTTTTCCTGGCACTTGGTAACTCTGGTCTGAGGCCCTCATAAAGCGGATACCTGCCTAATACCTTTGGCCGAGAGGGCACTTCCCCCAGGGATCTGGAAGGGGCCACTAGACTGCCCCACTTTGAAGCAGCAGCTGCCACCAGCAGCATTGGTTGCAAGGTGGGCAGAAGGTGGATCAGTCTGTTCTCGACATTCTCTGGATGATGTGCAGCGGATCCCTGCCCAAAGCCCTGCAGTGCTGCTGCCAATCAGTGCTGACAAAACAAAGCTAAATGGACCAAGGCCTGTCTCCATGTGAACCAGCGTCCTGTGCTCCTCTGTGTGGCAGGGTCCAGATGATACAACAACTCCTACTCAAAGGCTGAACACGAATTGTTGCTGAACTGGGAATCCTTATTGACACATGAGTCACCTTGTCTGAATCTAGTTGAGCCCATGCTTCACAGCCCAATAACGGGCCATGTCGTGTTAACACAGCTGGGTTCAGAAAGCACAGCAATCCATGTTTCAGCAACAACCCATGGTTCCACAACCACCCTCGAGCATGGGTTGTAGTGCAGGGTCTCTCCGTGTTGAGGAATCCATTTAGCATACAGACATGGCCCAGGCAAGAAAGAAAAGGCAATATTGGGTGGCTTTTCTTGGGACTTCTGGGAAATTTAAAACATACCATCAATCACAGTAGCTTATTCAGGAAAACACCATCCATCAGCAAACTAATTGCTGGACAGAGTTGTACACACACAGAAAGAGAGCGAGTGTTTATAATTGCAGTGGGGCATAAGGCCTTGATAAAAGGTTATAAATGGAGCAGGTGTCTCAGCTGTAATTCAACTCCCTGTAATTCAATCTCTCTTTTTTAATTTTAATTTTATTTTTGTGAAAGAAAAGGAGCTCTATAGACCATAAACTTTCAATCAGTGCTCAGATCTCACAGGAGACTGGGATGAAAAAGAATTTGAAAACCCTTTAAGCAAGTCAAGGAGGATGCATTATTAGCTCTCTTTTTATTATTCTCCTTCTGTATTTGCAAATACAGACGAATTCAGGCATTTGAATTCTGCCACTGAGCCAATGACAGCAGCAGCTGTAAGAAAAATCCCAGGAGACCTGGAGGAATTAAAATAGGCACACCTTTTATATTTAACTCACAGGATCCAATCAAGAGGAAGAGTTATTCCCGGTATGTAGCAATGCCACTAGCTTTCCAAAAGCAGGTAGGAAACAACCACTCAACATGATATTGAATGGACCTTTGGAGAGCGGCTCCCTCCCTGAATCACAGAATCCGAGAACATCAGAGACGCCTGCTGCCTGCAGGGCCTGCTTATGGCAGGAATCCGGCTGAACAGAGCCCCAGACTCTGGTGTTTGCATCAGCTTGGCGCTACCTGGTTCCCTCCAGATGCTTTGTACTACAGCTCCCGTCACCCTGACCACAAATGCTCTTTCAAGCAGTGCACAGTTTTCCCTGCCAACTGCACACCTGTGTCTGCACCTGGGAAAGGAGGAGGATGCCCTGCTCCGCTATTTCAGGCCAGACAATCACATCTGCAGGAGTGAGAGGCCCTGAGCAGCTAAAGTCCAAGTACACCTTCAAGAAGGTGTCTTCTCCAACAGAAGAATGTCCTCTACTTGACTGCCCACGAAAGCCTTATTTCCAGTGGAAGCATTCAGTGTGGATGGAGGGGGGTGATATAGGTTGGGACCACATGAGGGTAAGAAAGGCTCCCTCCCTCTTCCAGTAGACCCCCCCCCCCACCTGTATTTACACTTGAAAAGCCATGGACAGATTGCTTTCAGCGGTGGGCTCTTCCATGCTGGTGATGACTTATAGAGCCCTAAACAACCTAGGACCTGGATATTTAAAAGAGCATCTCTTTCCATATATACCTTCCCACGCCGTAAGATCTCATATGCAGGTCCTTCCTTGGGAGCCCTCTTTGAAGATCAGAAGAATGGCTACCCAGAGAAGGGCCTTCTCTGCAGTGGCACCCCGGTTATGGAAGAAGTTTTCTAGAGAGGTGCGCCTGCACCAACACTTTTTTCATTTCAGAGCCAAGCCAAACCCTTTTTATTTTCCCATTTATTTATTTATTTATTTATGTAGGAAATCTATAGCCTGTCCATCACTGTCGTCTCTGGAAAGCTTACAGAATTATTGTAAATCCTAAACAAAATAAATTAGCTATTCCATGAACTGAGCATAAAACTGACATTTTTAAAATAAATTAAATAAATCATATACAATTACAATTGGTTGATGTTAAAATATTGATCAAATAAAAGTTGATCAAATTTAAGTGTTAATGTGTTTTAAGATGGGGTTTTATTTGAACTTTGCCCTCTACTGCTGTACTTTTATTTCATTGTACTACCAGCCTGGGACTTTTTAGTGTGGGACAGTATATAAAAGCTTTAAATAAATGAAATAAAAATAAATAAAAGTGTCTGGAAAATGTGGCCAGGAAAAGCAGGCAGGGCCTACAGAAGGGGACACGGCAGCTTGGGGAAACCCAGAATGTCTCCCTGAGGTGCTGCACTGGCCAGATTTCGCTGTAGGCTTGAGGTTCAACACCCCCGTCAGAGATACCACAAATGGATTCTTCCCAGTTCTTTTGGACCCCATCCTAAAATGGATCACTATTTGGGCAGACTGCCAATGCAACATATGCCTGCATAGCCAGCTATACATTGAGCTAGCATGCCAAGTCACCTTTGCTAAGCTCCTGCATCTGGAGGGGTGGCCCCATGTGGGAGCGGACCAGGGGACTGGACTCGATGGCCTTAGAGTCCCCTTCCTGCTTCATTGCTATTCTGTCCTTAGATGCCACACAGTTAGTTGAACTCTGCCCAAGCCAGGTTTTGGCCCCTAGCTCCCCATTTGATTCATCACCGGCACAATTGTGGGTGCTTGGAAGGGATGCATAACAGAGATGCCAGAAGAAGCCCATGTCCCTGGTTAATTTAAGTTTGTGAAATGTACTGCAAGCACCTGGAGCAGAACCAGGCAGGTTTCCCAGTGTCCAGCTGCTATCTGTGCTTTGATTCCCAAGCAATTCAGTAGCTCCCTTTGAACACCCACATGTCTCAAGGTTACTGTGGCTCCTCAGCTTTCAGACACACACACGCAAAGAGGCCCCCAACCCACAGCCCCCTGCAGTTCAGCAGGGACGCCCGTATCTGGAGCAGGAGTTAATTCACCAAGGAAGAGGTCTGAACAATCAGCAGGATCACTGGAGACAACCCAACGGGAGTAACAAGAATCCACAACATCCCCTAAAGTCAGCCTGACTCATTGCTGCACACTGAGTAAGCATGAATGATACAACCACAGCTTTCATTTGGCCTTATGTAATTCCGTGTATGCCCTTTTGCCCTGACATCCTGTCTCTGGGATAGCATCAGCCTTCCTGGGCGACAGACAGTTGCTCCAGGAAAACGTACATAGCCAGATTTCCCGGAGAACGCCATCCCCCTCCCCAGCACCTGGCAACCCCCCGAGCAGAGAGGCTCCGCTTGCCCAGTGCAAATAGATTTCTGCAGCCCTGTGCTGACTGCTGGCAGTGCAGGCTGCATGAACCGGGGCAGGGAGCAATCCTGTGGTGCCTAGGCAGTATTGCAGGGGCCATAGGATTTTCTGGTGAGAGTGTGGAATCAGGACTCGGACCACTGTCCCTCCCACAGGTGTGCTGCAAAGGCCCATGCCAGCTCTTCTCTAAGGCAGGACAATGATCCTGGGCAGGAGCATCTCAGTGGGCAGGGAGAGGAGGAGACTGAGTCACCTTTCCCATCCTCCTTCTGGTCAAAGTAGTCCATCTAGCAACAGTAGAGTTGGAGGATGGGGAGGTGGCGGTGACTGCTGCCATTCCTGCTGCTCCACTTATGATGAGCACTCTTCCTGTGCAGGGGCTGATGGTCACCACAGTACAGTGGCTCTCTGTCTCTCATTCTCTTTCCCCTGTTACTTTTCCATTGTTTCCAAGGGTGATGTGCAAAACATATCAGCACCACCCCACTGGGGAAACAAGAAACCTGCTGCAGACTTTCTGACAAACAAAAGAGTCAATTCAATACTACTGGTTTAAGTGTGTGAACTATTTTTAAAGCATACAAGAATGTATAACGATCATAGATGATGGCAGTTCTGAGATTGTGGGGGGAGGGGGGCACCAGGGGATTAATATCCACAAGTCACAGCCAAGCTCCTCTCCCTCTCCATGCACACTTCAGACAAGGGACTGGCACAAGCATCTTTTCCTGCCTGCCCCCCATGAGTTTGAGGACCACCTAGCTGCACGTGCCCTTCTGACAAAGGACTTTTGCTCACACCAGAGTCAATGCCTGCTCAAGTATAGCAGTGTGCAAATGTCTCCCCACATTCTCCATCTTATTTGCAGGCGGAAACATTGGGGGGGGGGGCATTTCAGTGCATCTCGGGGAGAAGAAATTCTCAGCACATTTCCTGTGCTCCTGGAAGTTTGTGGGACATTTCCAAAATGCTTTTGCCCTCCAGAGCTTTTCCCGTGTGTTCCTTTTGAGCAGACCTTTTAACACAAGGAAACACTGGCATTACATTTTAAACCGCAACACACTGAAACAAAAACCTCATGAGAAGCCCAAGGTCTATTATAGTGTACCTGTACCACAGCATCAATCTGTGGTTGTTTGTACCATACATAGAAAGAGAAACCTCTAGGGAAAAATGTGCAAAGGACACACTTTTCCTTCCACGACGACAACGGGAGGAGGAGGCTTGGTAAAGCGGCAGGCTAAGCCCCTCATGTAGGGCAGACCTCAGAGTTGCAGCACAACTCCTCCTAGGGGGTCGTTATTTGCACTGCCACAAACATACTCTCCACCACTCTGCCTGCCTGCATTTCTGGATCTCAGAATGTCCCACGATGTCTCCTGGGCTCGAACTGAAATGTGAGGAGCTGGGGGTGGGGGGGGCTTGGCCCATAGCCGGCTGACAGAGCGATGACCATGCAAGGAAAGAAAGGACTCCCACCCAAGAGCCTTGGCCACTTCATAAACCAAAGAAGCACAAGAACCCTGAACCCCGCCCATGAGAATTTCTCGAACAGTTTCTTGAGTGTTGAAGCAATTTCTTTTCGATCAAATAGTGCATGGCTAAAAGGGGGAGGGAAGCAACCTGTGGGAGACATTTTCATCAAGGCAATTATGTTTTAAGGTGGCGCCAACAGGAGTGATGCATGATTCAGCTGTAAGCAAATTGCTTGTGGTGCTCTTCTTGGAATGAGTGCTGCTTTCTCAGAGCTTGCAGATTGCCGCTTCTGGTTGCTCCCATTCTTTGGCAAATAAGAAAACGCGATTGGGATGCCAGGTAGGGCAACTTCACAGAGGCTGGTTGATTTTTCCCATCTGTTAAACCACAAATAAATAACAAAAGGGAAAAAAAGGATGACAGGTGAGCATAACAAATGTGGGCTGGATAAGAATATCCATCGATCCGTTTGTGGGGTAGTCTTACTCGTTGGCACGTTTCATTGGTTCATTGATTAAAGCTGCGATGCTCTGCACCAAGGTGTGGAAAGTCTTTCAGCCCAGGGGCCAAATACCAGTGGTGGCTGCAGCCCAGGGCTAAAGAAGGGGGCAAAATACAAAGAGTACCAGCACATTTTAACTTGAATCTCTTACTGCCAGAAACTTAACCACAGAACAGGTGATTCAATCTTGCAGAATGTGGAGAAAGCTGAACCCACAGCACAATTGGTGGTTGGGGCAAAGGGCTAAGATCCGGAGGGTGCCTGCCCATATAGGAGAACCCCAGAGGGCCAGATGGGGGTCTCAAGCAGGCCGTATTTGGATCCTGGGCCTGAGTTTCTCCACCCCCGCTCTACACACTCACTGGGTGCATCGAAGTCCAGGCTCAATTCAAGGTGTTGGTTATTACCCATAAAGCCCTAAATGGCTTGGGACCAGGATACCTAAAGGAACACCTACTTCCCTATTTGCCCTCTTGCCCCCTGAGATCGGCAGCAGAAGCCCTCCTTCGGGAACCCTCCGTGAAAGATATTAGGAGACAGAGTACCTGGAGGAGGGCCTTCTCTGCGGTGGTGCCCCGTCTGTGGAATGCACTCCCCAGAGGTCTGCCTGGCGCAGTCATTATATGTTTTTCGGCGCCAGGTTAAGACCTTTTTATTTAATCAATATTTTAATAAGTTTTAATATTGAATTTTATTACCATATTTTAATTGCAGCCAGAGTGGGTCATCAATTTATTTATATTATATTGTTATGTATTTTGGAATTTTATTTGTGTCCTGAGGGTCTCGCAAAGGACGGCATACAAATATCGTAAATAAATAAATAAATAAATAAATGATATGAGTTCATAATTTAGTGACATTTCCTTATTCTGAAGGAGTTAGGGTTAGGATTGGTAATTTGAGAATTAGCTTTGAGCTGGGCAGCTCCAGAGACAAGTGGGTTGTTGTGCAAGATTCTTAGACATTTCTGAAAATAAAGCTATATTTTAAGTGATTTCTCATTCCTGCATTGCATTCTAGACCCTGAAACTTTACACTGGGGAATAAGTGCCATTCAGCTCCGTGAGACCCACTTCTGAGTCAGAACGCATCCAATTGCTCGGTAAATTCCCCAAAGGGTGGAATCTTCTGTGTGTTTAGACAGAAAAACATCCTACAGTTACCAAGACTGGCTGGGGAATGCTAGGAAGCCAAGTGCAGGTAAATCTAATCATGCATTTAACCACGACACTATTGAAATCAAACTATACCTGCATAGCAGCATTCAGTTTCTGCACTGGATGAAGTGTCATTCAGAGGAGACATACACTACTGCCTTGTAAAACTGGCTAATCTGTGTTTCCATTCATGTGTTACAAATAGACGCTGGGCACTTTTTGTTATCTTTCACTTCACACGTTCACTATATGAGTCTGCATAACTGATTATTATTTAATGTTTGTGGACGAGCCCTTGATAATACAGCAAAGAAAGGAATCAGCTCACTTACATCCATTTGTCAGTTCCATTGTCTTAATTGGAGTTTCTTCCGTTTGTTAATGAGGACGGGATGCCCTCTGCTGGCACCTCTCTGCACTTTCTTTGTAGCATACGCTCAGTAACGAATGATTGTTACAGTCTATGTATTTATTTGTTGGATTAACACAAGACTTTTCTAGCCCATCATTTCTCCAATGTGTTTGTGGTGGCTTATATGGAGCGGACCTAGAAAATAGCAGAATGCAATACCCAGAATGCCTTGACACAGTGCAAAAACAAGAAATACTGCAGCAAAAAAGAGGGCCCATATTGGCATACGATTTGTATTTATAGATGCCCCTTTAAAAGGAATGGCTATAATGCAATGGAAATACAGCACATTTCACTATGGTGGGAACATCTGTGACACGCCGCCCTTCAGGGCCCACGGCCTCCCAGCTCCTTAGAGTTCCCAGCTCCCTAATCTTAAGCTAGACTTGGACTGGACTGTCCACCTGGCACCCCTCAAATACCTTAGAATTCAGCAGACACAAACACAGTGTCAAAACATACACCAACCGACACAGCATAAAAAGGAGATTTCTGGAATATTTGTGCAAAGACCCAGGTGAATAAAAGAGTTCTGACCAGGCACTGAAAAGGAAACAGCCACAGAGCTAAGTGGATCTCGCTGCCTGCCAAGGGCCTTGCGGTTCGTGCCATGGTTGTTCAGACTGCAAGCCTGCAGGTGGTGACCATCTTATTTCTTACCTCTGGAAGCCTTTTTGTGTTGAAGATTGGGATAAAAATGAAAAACACAAATACAGAAGGTCCAATTTTATTCAAATCTGGGTTTTTTTTTGGGGGGGGGGCGGTTTCTAAACAAGTCCTCTTTTTTAGTGATGCAAAAGTGACCAGCTCCTCCTTCTCTATGGAATCTATTCATCTCCTATTTGGTATTTTTCTCCCCTAGAAATTATTTCTGTTTGTTAGCAAGAATAGGTATTTTGTAAGGACAGATGTCTGTGCAAGGATTGCTCAGTATTTTCCAGCCTTAGCCAAATCCAGGAGATGCACCAGTAATGAGGTGGGGGTGGGGGTGAGGGTGGGGGTGGGCGGGGAGGACTTCTTGAAGCTTTTGCAAACTGCGAGGCACTTGGGGGCAATGACTGCAGATGCAGTTTGCATCTTGCTGCTGACACTCCCAGTAATTCTGTCCTTTCAAAATATCTCTTGGTATTGCTCTCTGTCTATTCCAATTTGACTGACAAAAAGTTTGAGCAAGACTATGCATGTCAGCCTATCTAAACTTAGGGTCTGACTTTGCAAATACCCTGGACTGCCCCTTCCAGTGGGCTGTGGTTTCTGGGCCATAGAAACAGCAAGTCAGAAGGGGCCTCCTGGGCCACCTAGTCTGACCCCAGCACAAGCCAGCTCCACTCATATACTAAGCAACAGGTTTTTTCTGCCCAATCTTTCCTTGAATGCCCTCACTGATGGGGCCTCCATCACTTCCCATGGAAGCCCATTCCATATCCTTGGTGTCCTAACCATCAAGAAATACTTCCTGGCATCCAGCCTAAAACCAGTTTCCTCATTGGACTGTGTCCTTCTCTCCAGCACAAGAGAGAACAGGTCACGCCTCTCTACCATGTGTCACCCCTTCACATACCTGTAAGTCGGACCCCTGCTGAGTCTCCTCTTCTTCAAACTGAAAAGCCCCGGTTCGCTCGGTCTCGGCTCATGCGGCATGCCCGCAATCTGGCCACCATCCGCGTGACCCTGTGCTGCCCTTGCTATGTCTCTCTTGCAATGTGAGGCCCAGAACTGGACTCAGTACTCCATTTGTGGGCTAAGTTGAGCTGTTGGCACCCACTGGAAAATGCAGCCAAGAATCCATCTGGGAACTGCATTAGCATTTCCCCAGGCTCCTGCTGCTGCTGCTGCTCATGAAAATCAAGCCCTCCTTTTGCTGCTGCTTGAACTCTCCCATAGCAGTTGTGAGCAGGGTTTATCATCTGGTTAAATTATTTCTTAATCAGTGAATTAGGATTAGGTTTAATAGATTAGCTCTGCATAATTTGCATGTAGATTAAACAACAGCTAAATCAGGGGAATAGATGGGGAGTGTTGTGGGTTCTCTTCACAGGAGTATTTAAAGCTCAGCGATGCCCATTTTGCAAGATTCCTGCACTGAGCACCAGGGACAAGCTGCAGACTGCATAACCTCCAAGATCCCTTCCAACTTGGTGATCCTTGAATTTCATGCTAGTAGTTTGGAGAACAGAGGAATAAAAGGAGTCATGGAAGCAACTCCTTTGCAGAAGCTTCTTTGTGAGAAACCCAACAGTATCAGTTGTTTGACAGCGTGGCAGGCTGCTTTATGAGCTGGCAGAGACTTTCCTTCACTTCTCCCCCTGCTTTTCAGACAAAAAAAAAAAAAAAAGCAGGGTGGGGGTGTCTTACATAGACTGATAGAAGTATGAATCCCCCTCCTTGTAAAAAGACATGACACAAAAGGAGAACGAGGAGGAAAGAGAAAGAGAGAAGCAAACTCAGGCACCATTTCTTAAGGCATATATATACAGCAAAATATTTTTAAAAATTCCTAATTGGCTTCCATATAAATATTAAAATAATAATTTAAACCCTTAAAATACAATTTTAAATTTCATAGAAGGAAAGGTCAAACATACGTAATCTGGGATAGATAATCCGCCCTAAAATTACGCTATTCTGTGAGGGCATTGATTTTATTATCACTTCAGGATGCTTCTAGGCATGCCATCTCCTTTCTCTCCAGATCATCCTCTGCTATGTGGCACAGCAGAAGTCATTTTGAAAGAGCCCACTCTTTCTCCCAGTAGGTGGGCTTTGCAGGGTCACCAACACCCATTTGATCTCCAAGGAAGAGAGACACCACCAGACAGCAAAGAAAGTAAAGCAACAGTGCCGAGAAAATGGGGCTCCATCGAAGGGGTACCCTGCACTAGAAGGTGTGCATTCTGAGCAGATACGCACCTTGATCTTTAGAACATGCCTCCTCCCTCTTTTATCCAGCACTTTTATTTGGGAATCAAATGCTTCACAGACACTGAAGACACCATGCAGACACCCGGACTGGAGTTACGACATCTTCCACCAGCTATGAGAAAATTTTAGTGTCCTCATCTCTTTTTTAGTGGA
Organism: Varanus komodoensis; assembly: GCF_004798865.1. NCBI lineage: Eukaryota > Metazoa > Chordata > Lepidosauria > Squamata > Varanidae > Varanus > Varanus komodoensis. The sequence goes on along the minus strand of NW_025335817.1, from coordinate 9,048,367 downwards.
TGCTCTTGGTCTGCATTTGGAATGTTCGGCTGTGTTTGTGATGTACTGAAATCTAAGATATTTTAGGGGTGTGAGGTGCCCTACTTCACGCACACTTTCCAAAATACCTGCTCCTGATGAAAAGGAAGACTGCTGGAAAAGCTTCCTTGATACAGACCAGCCTGGCTGACGAATGGTTGAGCTCTCTGGGGGCTGTGGCTGGGCGAGCCCTTCCTCTTCAAAGGTTGCCCTTGCTGAATGATTCAGTGCTGTTTACTCAGCAGTCTCCCAGCAGAGCTCAGCCTACCTCTCACTCCTTCCCCGGCTGTTCACGCATGTTGGCAGCACTCCAGCAGGGCAGCTGCCTTCCTTGTACTAGTCCTTGATTGTGCCAAGCCCAGCAATCCAAGACTCTTCCACCGCTCAGGACTTCCGCTAGCTGACAAGACAAAGCAGGGGAGGGTATTTGACTAGCTTTTCCCTGATCCAAGACGCCTGGTCGGTTTTGGGCTGTGCCAGCTGTTGGCAGGTCCCAAATCCCGTTAGCTGTCACATTTCATTGAGAGAGACAAGGTTCCTCTCCTAGGCTAACAGCTGCCTCATTCCAGAGATCGCCCAGTTCACAGCTCCCAGGTGTCATCTGTGTTGCTTATTGATTTACTTTGCTTCAAATTCTCTTCCTCCCCAAGCACATCTGTGTAGATTCTGGTTTGGGCTATATATAACCTGGAGAAGTACAACTGGTCCAATTCAAAACAAGCATCAGGAGACCAAAGAAGGAGCTTGCTTAGGAGCATGTAACGTCTTGGGTACACTCAGTTAATTGAATTTAGAACATCCCTGAAAATAAACTATAGGTTGTCACCTGCCAGTTACCCTTAGGAATTTTGGTACCAGGTTAAAATGGATCTCAATGTGCAGGCTATAATGATGTTAAACTTGATGTTATCCTAGCTCTTTTTCATCTTTTACTGTGGTTAAAAGGCTATCAATGGTTTGGCCTTTTGCACAGGGTGGCGCAGGGAAATTTTGGAACTAGGAGTTGGCAACCCTGGGGCATCAGCAATTGTGTGGAACCACCACAACCTCATTTAGAACCCCTCGCCATTAGCTAGAATGGAGCAATGGAGTGATGCACAACAAGCATTCGCTTTAAGAGCCTTTTACAGGGATCGTGATCGTGTGACTGCTGCACAAAGGAAATTTTGGCATCATTGCCAGTTAGGACATCGTGATCGTGTCCCATCTGCTCAAACAATTGCAACGTGGGTGTGTGATCTCAAAGAAATGGGTTCAGCCTTAAAAAAGGAGTCCCCAGGAGGTGTTCGAATGGCCTGCACACCAGAGAAGATTGAGGCTGTTCGAGCTGCCATCGTGAGGAGCCCTCGCCGCTCCGTTTGACAACACGCCTCATCACTACATTTGGGGCGATAAAGCCCGCATCCCTGCAAGTCAGACCTGCAGCTTCAACAGTTGCAACAAGATGGAGCCACGTTGCATACTTCCCGACAATCGATGGCAGCTCTTTGACGATTATTTCATGTGACGGTGACGTTCCATGGCCTCCAAGATCCCCAGGTTTCGCTGTCTGTGATTTTTTTGTGTGGGGACATCTGAAAAGTGTACCACACACGTCTTCCAAGCATGGCTGAACTAAAAAGAAGGACTGAAGAGGGAATTGCTGGCATTCCCCCTGACGTGTTACGTCAAGCAGTACAGAATTTCCACAATAGGCTGTCAGAATGCGTAGGGAGAAATGGACAACACCTTCATGATGTTATCTTCAAGACATAAAATGAATGTTGAATGAATATGGATTACCAGCATTCATTGCATATCCTGTACATTTCACCATAAAATCTATTTTTAATGTGTTTATCCATGCATTGAATGTCAATTTAAAATTTCTTGTTTCCCTGCACCACCCTGTATTTAGTCACTGCAGCTTATGACTATATTTTTGCAAGAATTTTTTACACACACACATATTTCATTCCAAACTCCACAATGGGGCAATACCTTGATTATGCCAATCAAAATGTCACATGTGGGAAGATGGAAAGCTGGTGGGAAACAGCCCTAAAATGATCCCATACAGTTCTATTTATCTACCAGGACTCTAAAGCAATTCCCTGAAGCCCTTTTCCAGGCAGCCCCTTCCGTGAGACAAGGAGGGACCTTTTAGGACCCCTCTATGAACTGTGCCCCCCAGGCAGGCTTGCCTGGCCCCTAAATGATCATCTTTCTTTCTCCTAAGCATTCTGAGAATAGCTCTTAGTGCTTTTCAGTCACTGCACTTTCAATTACTGTTTGCTTTATCTACATTTTTTGTTTCACTTGTTGCTGATCTTATTTTGCCATTTTCTTATTTTAATTCACCAGTTTGTGTTTTTAATGCATTATAGAACCTGCAGATAGTTTGTGTTATCTGAAGGCTTAGAAGTCTAATCAATAATACCTGCCAGAGCATCCCAAGGGCAAAGGATATGTTGAAGTTGTGCTCCTGACCATGGATGCCCTTACAACTTTAGACAGGGATTCTATCTTCTCATCTCCCCTTCCTGCCACCGCAGAACGAACTTGCTTCCCAAAGTCAAAAAGAGGACATTCCAATGGTGGGAAAGGGAGGGAGAGGCCAGGATCCCTGCCATCTAAGAGGACTCCAGCCTTGAACTCCCAGGTCCAGAGGGAAAAATAAACATAGGATGGGGAGACCCAAATTGCCACTGCTGCGCCCCCACCCCTGACCCTGCCTGCAGCAGCCTGGCAGAGCACGAGGTCCTTGGAAGCTCCTGGGAAAGGACTAGGCACCTCTGTGTCACAGGAAGCCATCCAATGCATGGCATGCGAAAGCCTGAAGCAGCAGCTTTTCAAAAGGGTGGCTTAACCAAAAGGGTGCTGAGCATGGGGCTGGCACTTCTCCTTGGGGCAGAGGTGGGGGACCCCTTTCAGCCCAAGGCCAGGCCCATTTTCAGAGACGGACTCAGGACCTACATCCAAACGGTGGATGAGGCCAAAATGACGATGTGTTTCAACTGAAAGTCCTTTTCATGGTTGTAAGTAACGCATGCCTTGGGAGAGGCTTTCCAAGAATGAGGGAAACATTCAAAAAGTGGAAAATCATCAGAAGGTTGGCCATCAGGGAGAGGGGTGTGTGTGTGGCTGGGGGAAGAGGGTGCAGCCCCCCGGGCACCTCAGAAGTGCCAGACGTTCCTCAGCCTGCTTCAGGGAGCGTGGAGGTGCTTGCAAACCAGTATAACGCAAGTTTAGCTTGGGCGGATTCCACAGATGAGGAGCCTGCCAAATCCACATGGATGCCAGCATGATTACACAGCAGAGCCGACAAAGGCATGCACTCCTCTTAGGAAGCGGCAAAATAAATCTCGGCTATCCGGCAGGTCCTGTGGAAAAGAGAAAGCTAGGACCGACATTCGCTTTCAGTCCGATCCAGCAAGGTGGTCCTCTAATTTACAAGCAGCAATATGTATGCAGCTCCTGCAGTTTAACTGGAATCAACGCCCAGCAATGCGCGGCAGAGGACGCTTATCGCCCTCATCTAACTGTGCTAAGGAGGCAGGCAGGGAGGCAGGCAGGCAGGCAGAGTCAAGGCTCTTTCTGGCTCTGGCTAATAGCTGTTTACAGAGTGTTTCACAGAAGCAAACCTCCCTGCTTTTCGCTGCAGGTGCACCTGTGATGTGGTCACCAGAGGAAAGCAGCAACCGACATCCTCTTGCTAGTCAATTCGTAGTAAGAGTGCTTGTGATTTAAAGCAGGGCGGCTGAAGCGTGTCACATATAGCAATTGCTTGATGAACAGAAGGGCTGGGGCAGGGTAGAGACCCAGCGCAGTTAAATAAAACACCCTGTCTTCTCTTGTTGCATCTGAGTCTTTAAGTTCTGCCTCCGTTTCCTTCCTTCTTGTGCATATAAATTGCACGCAGGGACTTGCACGGGAAGGAAGAGCTGTATTTGCTGTTATTTTTTTTAAAGAAAAGAAATCCTTCTTTCCTCGCACCCTGTTCAGTGTAAAACAAAGAAAATAGCAATAGCTATTGCAAAACTGCAATAGCACACAAAGTTAACTTACTGTATCCAAGCACAAGGGCCAAGTGATAAAAATACTGCTGTTGACGGATGTGCCCGTCCTGCTTCGCCCCTTGAGTTGCTTTCTTTGTGCGCAGCTCTGCCATGCTTCACTCAGGGCGCCTCGCCCTGCGTGCGGCTTTCCTTGCACGGGCTTCCTCCGCAGTGCTCGGCTCGGCTTGGCTCAGCCTTCCCCTTCTGACCTTTAAGAGTTCAGTTTATAGATGAGACAGCAGCAAAGGCAGGTTTGCTGCAGGGTCCGCGTAACATACCTGACAGGGTACGAAGGCAGCTTGCGGATGTGGGCAGCTGTCTGCGAGATGTGCTTGCACATGGCTTGCCCCCACACCTCATATCTATAGGTGCACACCCACAATTTTTCCCATTTGTGTAGAGTGTTCTTAAAGTGTCTCCATTCCCTAAGTCCTCTCTACTTACATTTTCTCCGCATTTATGCTGTTGGTCTTTTAAACATCTCTAGCATTTTTTACTGATGTTGTTTTTAGCTGTTAAGCAGCCTGACATTTTTTACACTGGAAAGTTGATGTTTCATTAATTATATATTGCATCCCACTTTTCTTCCTTCCAAGAACCTCAAGGAAACGTACATGATTCTCTTTCTCCCTGTCCTGCTCTTATCCTCACAACAAACACCCCGTGAGGAAGGTCAGGCTGAGAGTCTGTGACTGGCCCAGCGTCACCGTGATCCTCTGGCTGCGTGGGGACCAAACGCCCGATCGCCCGAGTCCGAGTCTCATGCTGTGAGCAGCTACACAGCTCTGGTTCTGCCATTGCCCTTAGAAAATGCAGCGAAGTGCCCAGGGAGCTTCAGCTGTTGGGCAGTACAGAAATTTGCCCATAGGAATTCTCCTCACCACAAAGCCCAGGGGGGCAGTGGTGAGGAGGGCAGGACTGGGCTTCGAAAGCTTGAAACCAGATCTGCCCGGCTTCTGGGGGAGTCCAGGCGATGGCAGGGAGTGGGGCCGGCCCTGCCCCAGCATCAAGCATGAAAAGGAACTCTTCTGTGCCTGCTCTCATGTAGACGCCCATGGCTTGGGGGCCAAGTTACCTCTCTCTGGGGCTACATCCCAGTGATGGGCAGGACAAGGCAGCCCCATAAAAGCCACCATGTTTTAGCTTAAAACTCTTTCTGCCTTAGAAGCATTTCAACCATTTAGAATTGGGGGGGATGCTGCATTGAAGCCAGGAAGTCCCCAAATGATCCATGATTAGCGAAGGGCCCTGGCCACTGGAGGGCCCTCGGAGGGCCGCACTGGGCTCCTCGCTCCAAGATGCTCAGCCCAAGCAGTGCTGCATGCATCCCTCGGGCTGCGGGGCCTCTAAGCACATGTGCCTCTGCTGGCGCCACCCCCGGCATCATGCAGATCCCTCTTAGGCACAGCAGGTGCCAGGTGGTGGCAGGAGGCCTCACCCACCTCTTCTCATGCACAGTGGTGTGCTGACTCCCATTGGCTGCAGCTACCGGGTTCAGCTATCGAGGCCCAAGCGAGAATAGCAACACCTGGGGGGCCGCAGATTTCCCCATCCCGGATTCAACTGCAGTTACCAGGGACTGAATTTGAGAACTGCTGCATGCAAAGCTGGTCGCTCGGCTGTGGTGCGAGAGACCGGTTTGCACCCCGCCTTCACTTGCCAAAGAAGATGCTGCTTGTGTAACTCCTGCCTGAACTAGCACCATTTCTAGTGAAAGACAGGATATCTAAAAATTCCACCCGAAAACATGAAGTGTTAATGTTAGACTATCAAATATCTGATAGAAGAGGCATTAACTCAAGCCGTTATTGTATTTTTAGTCAAGACAACTAGAAGCAGATGTGGAAAGCCTGTGATTTCTAACACGTAAATAGCAGGTCGACATCTTGATGTGCACCTTGCGCTCTGCTTGTGGAGACACTGAAGAATAAATGGAAAGGTAAAAAACGAGCACAAAGGTCATTCACGGCATTCTGTATGGCTTTTTGGGGATCCTCAGTGTGAGAGAGTAACAGTAGGGAAGGAAAAAAGGGTTTTCAAATGACAGGTAACACCCCACAATTCAAATATATTGCATATAGATGTGGCCAGTGGGCACCTAAGCAAGACAATATATGAACTGAGCCTATAATGTTGTCAGGGCATTGGGGGGCTTAGGTAAGGCAGCTGTTCCCCCACAAATTTTCTTTTAATTGGAAATATCCACCATGGGCTTTTCTGCAGGCAAGGTGAGGCCCTCCACTGAAGAACAAATGACAGCCACTTGGCCTTGCCTGCACATGTTAGATTTTCATGTTCTCTCATTGCCCCCAAAAGGCAATTTACAAAACTATGAAACACATAATACAATTTCAACATGTATCTCTCTGCCCCCACCTTCCCCCTATAAATCTCAAAACACATAACAAAAACATTTTTTTGCAAGTACAGCACAATTCAGGCAAACATTATATGAAATACTCATGCCTTCTGTTTGCAGTTTCCTTAAAATCCCAAGGCAAGAATGCCACAGCTATCATGCTGGGAGGGAGTTGGAGAGGTATGGGAAGGAAGTCCTCTCCTGGGCACCCACCAACCTAACAGCTTGTGGTGGTGAGCCAGAGAGAGAAAATGCTTCTGATCTTAATGGACGAAGTCCGGTAGGTCCAACCGCTCCTTAAGCTAACATGGTCCAAAACCATTTACGGCTGCAGAGGCCAAAAACAGCAGCTTAAATTGGGTCCAGAAATAAACAAGAAGCCAATTGTACCTAATGCAAAGCCTGAAATCTGATCCGAGCACGTACTTCCCCCATGCCGCCGTGCTCCATACCGGTTGAATTTCCCAGACTGTCTTCAAGGGCAGAGCACCTTACAGTAATCTAACCTGGACAAACGCCATGACTATGGCATGGAAAATGCATTCCAAAGCATCTTAGCTGAACTCCTAAACCATAACATGTGAAGTGCTCCTGTAGGAAGGCAGAGGGGCCACGGGTTTTTCTTCCCCCACCCCAGGCTTCTTCAGCATCAGTGTCCCATGCCAGGGCTTCCCCTTGTTCAGTCACCTTCTGTGCTCTGGTTCCCATGGAAATACCGGGAACTTTCGCTGTTAAGCAGAAAGTGAGGGTGGGATGGAAGCTGGATAGCTTGGGAAGCTGTGAACCCAACTGGTCCATGCTGGGCTGGCTGTGGGGAACCCATCAAGCTGAAGACGCAAGGGAAGCATTGCTTGCTCGCTGCAACAGACTCAGTTCTACCACCGGAAAGGGTAGAAAAGATCCCAGGGACTGCCAGGGGCAGCAGCACCTCAGACAGGGCCAGCCTTTGGGTGGCCTGGGAGCTGGGCAGGGCGAGTCCCTTAGCGCATCCTTACCCAAAACAGACTCCAGTCGGCTCCACTGCTTCTTCGGGCCCAAGCCATGCCGCTGAGCCAGCACTGCTGTTTCTCCCCTTGCGTTTGCTCGCCTGCTCAGAGTAGGGCCGCTGAACCGGCAGCCGTGGCGAGAACAATGGCAGCAGGGCTGAGGTCAGCGTGAAAGCCCCTCTGGGTGGGGCCTTGGCAGGAGCCCACCCTGTCCACGCTGCAGTGGCTCCGGGGCAGGGCAGGAGAGCAGCAGGGAGGCAGAAACGGGCAAGAATTTGCAGCATCCGAAATGTGCGTGTTGATATCGCGTCAATCTTTGCAAGTGGAGCTGAGATGCCAAGCGAGTTGTTCTCCTTCGCATTTGAGGATGCTTGTGCACCAGCACAAGTTCTGGATCGTATGGGCTTTAACTAGCCCGCAAGGACGTTGGTGGACAGGCCTACCTCTGGCACTCCTGCACTACCCAGGAGGCGAGCACCAACCTGTCCGGGTTTTCCATGCCACTAGCAGCCATTCCTGGAAAGGGAACACTGGTCTGGCATGAAGACCTATTTTGTACAGCACTTAGGAATTCTTTTTAATGTAAGCAATTCATAATCAATCAATCAATACAGAAATGGGACAGTCTTTCAAAGGCAGGACATCCATTAAATAAGCTACAAGAGCTAATAGGCACACTGCTGTGAATTAAACCCTAGTTTGATTCCCATAGACGTGCATTGTTCTGAATTAGACACAATTGCTACAATCCAGTTAATCACATCCAGCCGAATGGAAAGGCTCATGCAGAGCCCAACAGACTTCCTTTTTCTCCTCCTTAACAGGAGCTTCCCATCTGACATTAAACCTGAGCTTTGAAAGCTGCTTTGTTGGTGCAGGTAGCAAAAGGACACTGTAGTACTTTGTGTGTGTGGCCGGGGGGAGGGGGGAGGTGTGGGTGGAGGAGGGAAGAAGAGAGAATGCCATGGGGCATATAAACTGATGAGAGACAGGCAATCCATCATTTTAAGCACTGAGCATGGTATGGTAAAACCACCACTGTTTCCTCTGCCTGATCTCCAAGTACAGCCCACCACGTTTTGCAAGTGCCAGAAGCAGGGCAGGGCCTGCTGACCCAAAGGCAACAACGAGGAGCACGAAATGGCATGAATTCATCATCGCCCCATTACGGCGAAGGAACGTGCCCTATACCAGGTTGGGCCAGGAGTCCTTTCAGCCTGGAACTGTGCTCTTGGCTGGCAGCAGCTCTTCAGGATGGATTGACCACACACTCTATTTTGCAGCAGACAGTTGAAAGGCTGCCCAGTTCAGTCCAGTTTAAAGAAGGGCCTTGAAGTGACCCACCAGGAGTTAGTAAATGGACAGCAGAGCAAGCCAGGCACCTGCCTGCAGCCTTCCCCGCCACAGGAGATATGCTGTATCTCTATTTAGGTTTCTTAACTTATGAACATATGCAAATATTATGCATATATCCGTTTTTTCTTTGGTCCTCCTTTTTAGGTGGGGGGGGGGCATCCTTTCGGATGTTTTTTGACAGGAGATGCTACAGGCTGAACCTGGAATGCCCAGCATCCAAATGAGGTGCTCTGTTCAAACGGTGGCCACCCCATTAACTCCAGAGAACTGTTGCCTGCCTCCAACCTTCAAGGCACAATAGTTGTGAATGCTTTAGAACACAGATAAGCTGCAGGAGAAAATAAAGCAACCCTTGGTATACAATATGCAGGCCTTGAATATGCAGAAGCAAAATCCAAAAGCAACACATATTCCTATTCATAAAAATGGCTAAACTGAAGTCTTCCCAAACTTGCAATGGTGGCTTTCAAAATACCAGGCCACACATGTACATTTATGTGCATTCAAAAAATTAAGTTAAAGAAAAGCAAAGGGAATTAAGTGGGCTGCCTGTTATCAGCAGCCTTGGCTGCAGAAGTTGCCACTGCAGGTTTTCTGGACGAAGCCAAAAGACTCACCGCCTGCAATTTGCAGGCTGTAGAAGAGATGATGTCATCTTAATGTGAACAAGGTTAAAATCCCCAAAGACACATTACTGTGACAATAGGATGAGCTCATGCTGTATATTTGTCTGCTCCAGGGGAAAGGCGGGGCATTAAGAGGGAAGGGAAAATCCAACCAGCCTAAATGCAAAACCCACAGCAAACAGTAAAGGAAACCCACACTAGGTGCAATTATGTCTAAGAGCTAAATATGTGTCTACTACTCTTCGTTTTCCAGAGACACTCTCTTTAAAATAAGATTATTAGGAAATAATACTAGGCCCGAACTGGAGTCAAAACAAATTGGTTCCAAACACTGGCCTCCAGAGAGTTTTTAATATTATTTCTCTCTTGCATTTTTAACCCTGCTTTTCAGCCAAACTGGCTCCCCTAGAGCAGCTTGCAACAAATCAAAATACAGTAAAACCACAATTAAGAAAAGGAATTAAAAAAACCAAATCCATATGTTTTGCAAGTGTTGCAATGATGTAAGCTGAAATGGAGGGTCTTACTAAAAGTGTTTTCAAGCTCCCTCTTTTTTTAGAAATCTGAAACCAAATGAGCAAACACCCCTCCCTTCCCATTGCAAAGACGTTCATGGGGAAGGGATGGGGGGGGGGGAAGAGGGGGGAGAGGGAGAGAGGGGGGGAGGGGGGGAGAGGGGGAGGGGGAGAGAGAGAGAGAGGGAGAGAGTTGGGTGGGAGAGTACTAGGAGCAAGAGATGTCCTGGACCTAGCAGCCTCCTGCTAAACTTCTGGTGATGGAGGGCACATTCCTCTATCAGGGCTTTAGCTAGGGAGCCCCTGAATATAAAATCCAGATATCATCTACACTTGAATATATGTCGGATTATGTACTGCAACAGGCTTATGTTCTTCCAGTTTTGAGGGCACAGACTGTGCAGATCCCTTACTCTCTCTCTGTCTTCAGACACCTTCTCCCAGCCACTACGGAAAGGTCTGACACTGTTGTGCTTCCTCTATCAGCCCTTCGATGGTAGTGAGGACTCAAAGAATGGCATGGGAAAGGCTTTGGATCCAGAGGATCCTCTTGCTCCTTCAGCACATCCCCAGAATGAAGGAAAAGCGTTTAAAACATGGCACAAGCTCACCAGAGTTCTGGAGTTGGTGCTTTGCGTACCATGGCATTTTCCCTGCCAGACACAGCAGGACTGCTGTGTTAATGCGACAACATTTGATTGCTGGAATGCAAGAGAAAAGATGACAGCTTGCAATTTTACATGAGGCCTCGACGGACTTGCAAAAGCCATGGGTGTGTTCGGTTACAGGGCGAGGTGGCTGCTCTACTCTGCCAAAGAAGGCTCCCATGGTTCCACCATGTTGCAGGCTGTTCTAAAGACTGTCACCTGTGGTTCAGCACCATAAACATGCCGCAACGCAGTAAAGTTTTCCCAAACCATACTAAAAATACCGAATATGATGGGAATCCTAAACCAGAACACAAATGAGCAGTGGTCTCATGCATGCAGCCTGTCTGAACAATTAGATAAGCAAACTAGTAAGGGAGAAGTGCTGCACAGGATGCATAAGCCTGGGATTATGGTTACATGCAGCCAGCAAGCCAGGAGTGTAAACCAGCTTTAAACTAGGATATTTTGTCAGCTTAAGAATCAAATTCGGCTATCCTTACTCCTAAACCCAGGTCTATCTAGAGTGTGTTTATCCTCTTCTTCCTCAGACAAAATGGCTCCTAGAGCAGCTTACATGCAACTGGAAAATTTAAAAGTTATCCTGCAGCCATGAAAAAAAGGACATGTTGCCAGGGAGGGACAATATCGCTGGGCAGCAGGGAAGGAGAAGCCTTCTGCCATTTCCTATCTCGAAAAAAGCAAGACATTTTTCTGGTAACAGTTACCAATGCTGAGAACAGCAGTACCATTGTGTTGCTGTCCTGTTAGATATACTGATAATAGTTGTGATGATAGCAATAATAAGAATCATACATCAGAAACATTGCTATAAAATATAGTCTTGATGTTCTGCGCAAATTGATTGCATCATGGAGAGAGAATGTGCAAGTGAAGGCTCAGTTAGGGCTAATTTTACTCCAAGATGAACCCTTTCTTAGACAGGAATCATGCCAAGTTTTCCTCTGCAGGAAATCCTGGCAACTGAATACCAGAGGACAGGCTAGAGCAAATTCACAAGCCAGGATTACCCCTTGCCACAGGAGAGTGTTCACAGGAAAACCTGCACATGCAGTACTGTTATCGGGCATTAAAATACCCTTTTCTCATGAGTCTTGACAGGCAATTAAAAGATTGGACCTGCTCCCTCCCTTCATTAAAATCCCGATTTCATTTCCATGAGCAGGAGAGGCTGCAGACTAAGCAACTTAGCAAGGAATGGAGAGACAGAGATGACATCATTTTTGGCAGAGATAGGAGAGGCTGGGGTATTCCACTCCCTTTCATTCTTTTACACTTTCTCTCTTGGCAAGTGCAAGAGATGAGAAAAGCATGCTCTTCAGAAGCAGAGTCATAGCTCAGAGAGGCCATTTAACAGCATACGAGAGGGAACCTTTTATGGAGGGTGGGCAAAGCACAAGGGAAATTCTGGCCTCTGGGTATTTTCAGAACCTTCTTGATAGCTCAAGCTATTTCCCAAGGCAGAGCCCTCTTCTTGACCAAAATTTAGAGTTTTACCCTTATAGCAAACTTTCCCCCAATAAATGAACATTTGTACCCAGTTTTCTCCATATGCGTATTTCTATGCATGGTGTATGCTAAGAACTACACTGCAAACTTTGAAGAAGTTCACAGTCCAAGAGAAAATGGTATTCCGATCCATACATTAGTCTGGGAAGTTCAAATTCAGCTTGTTCACATAAAACTGTGGCACAAAAGAAATTCTCCAGCATCCCTTCTGAAGAGATAGCTGGGAAGCCTGACTTGAAGAAGGGAAGGTATACGGGCTGCTTAATGAAATTTTGCCTTCCAATAAAAATACCATAAGCAACACCACATTTAAAATCAATGAAGTGAACCCAACACTAAAACTCCTAAAGCTGTTATCAGCAGAACCCCCACCACACTGGAAGCGGAAGAAAGGCACCATGTCCTGAAACTAAAAGGCCTGGCAACTAAGATAGGATGGTCTTAGTGCCTAAGCTCACTAGGGAAGGCACCTTGGATCTTTCCAGAGCCAGCACAGAGAAGACTCCACACTCAGTTATGCCTCTTGTCTCTCCCTTAGTGGGGAGATCCAAATCAGGGCCTTCTTGGAACTGTACGCACAGGCAGGTGCACTCAGGACCAAGCAGTTCATAAGATGCTGCAATCTCAAGGTGGCTTTATTGACTAAAACTAGCACTGCCCAGACATGCAGTGAAACTTTTTTTTATTATTGTTTATTTTTTGAAAACTGGCAAACTTCTGACTAAGCCATGCTCTCCAACACTTTTGCTGCAGAACTGTGGTGAAAATACTTGCATGGCAGGACCCTGCACAAAAAGATGGGCATGTCCTTTCAGATCAGGGATGGGCAGCACACAGTCCGTGACCTGCAGGTAAGCCCCCGGGGTGTTTTTGCATCCCTGCCATGTTCCCCAGGTGCAGTCAAATTTGCTGAGGCACTGCCAAAAATTGCATTGATTTATAAGGGAATACCAAGTATAAGAGACAGAGCGACTCCGTAAAGAAAACCACAGCCATGCATTTAGAACAGGCAAGCAGGGCTGCATGGAGAGGACATCCAGGGGGACTTTCATTCATAAGGTCACCAGAAGTCAGAGACAACTTGACGGCACGCAAGTACAAGCAGAATCACTCTCCCAAAAGTGCAGTGCTGCTCGGAAAAAAGATCACGCTCCCCAGAAGCCTTATCTTCCCGATCAACGGCCATGACTTCTGCCACCAGTTACTAATTGGGTGTAGGTGGTGGCCACCTGACCCCTATCCACTTCTGACCCAAATCATCTGGAATGCACTAAATTGGGCCATACAAGATACAACATTAAATATAGACCCATATTTGCTAAAGAAGAAAAATATTGTATTTCCTTGTTCATTTAGAAAGCCAAATGAAACTAGGTTTATTTTTAAAATGTGACAGCAGGAGTTCAATGCAATTTTTGTCAGAACCACAAGTAGGTAGGAAGAGAAGATTTGCTGCTGTGATTCCGACAAAAATGGTCCCTACTGTGCCTATTACTTTGTTGCTGGTTTTTAAAAAGATGTGGTTAGTGACATGGTTAGCATCACACAGTTTGAGCCTTCTCAAAATGCCAGATCTCCCCTCCCCTCCCCTCCCTGGGAGCACTCAATCCTGTGAACCAGGATTCTCTGAACTTGTAGTCTGAAGAGTCCAGAAATAGGTTTACAACTATTAATGCTGTCTGTGAGACCCAGGCCCGCTTTACACTGGAGCTGGCTCTCCTTTTGTTTAATACTGGCACACTGCATTCTATAAAGAAAAGGTACAGATTTCAGCAAGGCAAAAACTTCACATTTATTAAAATGCACCCTTTCCAGGGTGGGGTGTGGGGACTAAGCATGTTTAACAACAGAGCAGTAACTGGAACGGTCTTGGAACTGTCTGTATTTTCTATGACTAGATCTCTTACTTCTGTTTGTTACAAGGCAAAAGTAGACCATCGAATTTGTTGACGGAACAAATGGCTGTTTGGCTACACTTTAACAGACCATTCAATTTAGAATCTTGCTGTGCTGTTTACATAAGAAAAGAGCAGAAAGTAAGGAAAGAAAAGCGTGTCTATGTTGCTGTTGTAGTTTTAAACTGCTTGTGATCATTTACATCAAGGATTAAACTGAGCAACAGAAGCTGGTGGTTCAGGGTCAAATTGTCTGAACACGCCCCATTCAACACTGTTCATGCCTTGCTTCACCAGCCCAGGGGTCAGTCCTTGAACTTTTTCAACAGGGGGCCAGTGGAAAGCCTGCGGTGACCGTGAGGGCCGGTGAGGTGGGGGTGCCTGGGGGCGCGGGCCGGCGAGGTGCCATCGGGTGTGCGCAAGGTGGCTCGCTCGCTCGGGGATCTCCCAGTGAGCCCAAAACCGTCGCCGAGTGAGCGAGCCACCGCCTCCCCACCCCTGCAGCAAGTGTGCATGGGCAGCGAACGGCGGCAGGGGCCAGATGGATGGCCTTGGTGGGCCGGACCCGTCCCGCGGGCCGCAGGTTGAGGACCCACGCACTAGCCGCTCATCTTCAAGCTTAGGATAATACTTTGAAGAATACTGTCATACCTTTATAGCACTTGAGTGGAAAAAACAGAACATGTCATTTTGGGAACAGAGACATTCCCTCCACCCCCATCGCTACGGTTTGAGAATCCTGGCAGGTAACATGCTCTTCCCGCATCACAGAAAGCAGGTGTCACCAGGGGTGTGTGCACCTACTCAAACCCTGCTTCAAATAATTCCAGGTGCTTTTCTTGAAGCGAGAAACTGCGACAGACGGAGCTGTGGCAGTCATGCACACCTCACCTCGGCAAGCAACAGCCCCTTTTCTCAGAAGGCAACCCTGAAATGGAGAGGGCAGGTCGAGGGTGCAGACCTCGACCCCGATGCCCAGAGGAGATTGCTGGCAGCAGTGCTGGCTCCAGCTTTTGTGAGAAAGGACGTCCTCTGGGAGTGCTCCACGCTGAGCAATCCCATCTTCTGAGCGCCGCTGCCGTGCCCATTCGCTTCCCGAGGCCCCTTGAGGCCAACCAGCCCCATGACCCAGGAGAAGAGGGCAAGGCGAAAGGAAGCTAGAGTTCTTCCTCGGCACTCGCCACTGCTCAGTTGACTAAAGGCGGCAGGTGAGCAGGCGGCCACAGCATGGGTGGCAGGGGGCTCCAGGGGCCAGTGGACCCCCCACTGGGTTTGAGACTTTGCAAATGCCCCACCCCATGGGACCAGACTCTGACACCGGCCACTTCCTTCAGTCTTACCTCCACCTGGTAAATTCTTTCAGTTTGGCCTAGTGGCCTCCAACTGTTTCATCTTAGCCCATTTTGCTGTAGCAAATCTAAGCTTTCAATTCAACATTTCTAGCACTCACCACACTAAAAATACACTTGAACACACGCAAGCAGGACCTGCTACATTCTTACAGATCTGAGGGTGGGGGAAGAATACCTGAACAGACCTTTTTTAAAAGAGTCAGGCACCTCACATGGAACTAACCTCTCTGCAATGCAATGCACTGAAGTGCAGCACAATGCACCTGACTCCACTGACGTCAGGTCAGAAGAATTGTGCGTGTATCCAATTAAAAGCCAAGTTTGGACTCTGCTCATTACAAATGCTCTTCGGCAAAAAGAATTAATGTACTGTGAGCTGACGCAGGCGGTGCAGTGGGTCGAACTGCTGAGCTGCTGGGCTACCAATCGGAAGGCTGGCAGTTCCAATCCGTGTGATGGGGCGAGCGCATGCTCTGTCCCAGCTCTTGCCTACTTAGCAATTCAAAAGCAAGCAAATGTGAGTAGATAAATAGGTATCAGTCTGGTGGGAAAGGTAACAGAGTTCCATGTGCCTTGGCATTTGGTCATGCTGGCCACATGACCACAGAAACGTCTTCCGACAACGCTGGCTCTCTGGCTTACAAACGGAGACGAGCACTGCCCAGAGTCAGATATGACGAGCACGCAAGTGTGGGGAAACTTTTTCCTTTACTTTTTACTGTACAGTGACAATAATACAGTGAATATGGGTGATACTTTTGCCCTCCAGTCACACACCGGGACTAGCTATGGCTAAGTTCAAGTCCATGTTTCTCTTTCCTCAGTCCAGATTTCCCATCACCCTCCTGTTGCTTCACTGTGCCTCTGTTAGACTGCAAGGTCCTGAGTGCAAAGACCTGGGAACCCGCTTCCGTCTGAAGTTCCATGTACACAGAAGGTGCACTAAGAAATACTTGAAACAAGCAGAAGCGGGCTCAGTGCAGCCACCTTTTCTGTGTGGATTCCGCAATCAGTGCATGGAGAACCAGGGCATTCTAAGGACCATTCATTGGCTGGATCTTTTTGGAACTGAATTTGCCCCCCAGCAAGAACAGTCAGTTGTCATTAATAGGATCTTTACCTATTAAGAGTATATGCACCCTGTGTGAATAGTGCATCACCTCGAGAGAATATAGATAAGCTTAATTTTGTTCTTTAACTTTGAAGATGCAGGCAGGGCCCCAAAATTCAAAATTAGTTGCCACTTAACAGTTGCTATGACAATCAGTGTAAAACCTGGCAGAGAAAGCATTTCTCCCAATTTCTTCAAGGCTGCTTAATGGGTGCAGAAGCAATATTATTCCATTAATCATCTTGATAGTATCTTGTGTAAACTAATTAAAATATTGCAGTTGTAAATGACCATAGGATTATTAGATCCAATGCCACAGGACAGCTGCATTTTTAGTCCTAGGAGAAAAACATTCATATAAGCTGCTGCTGATCTCATTTTCAGTACGCATTTTCAAAATATTTTGCCAAACTGAGTCCACGATAACTTGTGAGAAGGAAGATAATCTTGTTGAAGAACAATTTGCTTCCCAAGCAATTTATCTGAGAACAATTCTGGCATTTATTTATCAAGCAGTCAGTATAACTGCAGAAGTTTTCATCATGCATGAAGTTGTACTGTGTCAGACGTGCACAAAAAGTGGTTGCAAGAAACTAAGTTACACAAAGGGAGCACAAGGTATTCAATGAGAGAATAATGCTCTGTTACTCATTTCTATAAAAGGAAAATGTACCCTGCTTACTGTTACCACTGGATGCATTTTAGGGGGCAGTCTCAGTTCACTGAGGATAACACCAAAGACCTGCTTAGAACTGGAGTTGCGACCTAGTTAAATTAGGTTGCAATCCTGTGCACACTAGAAAACGAGTTACCCTGATTTCCCTATAAACTTGCATAGCGCTGAACTGTTAGTTGATTAACTAGAAACTGTGAGATGTCCTATTGTGGCCTCTGTGACCCCCAGTGGATTCAAACACACTTCTCTTAGCACCTGCATCTCCTGATTTTTCTTTTATTTTAAAAGATTGTTTTTCAAGGACAAGGACAACATGATTCAAAATGGAGTGCTGCCCTCTCATGTCATTCTTGAGTTCAGAAGTTTCTTGGGCAGGTTACTTTTCTTTTAGTCCCACCAGTTTGCCTTCTGGGAAATTCATGTTTTGTGGCCTACCATGCTGGCTGTTCCATGAATGGGTAAGGCTTGCCCCTGTGGCACTGGCAACTCTCCCCAAATTCTAAAAGTGCCCCAAAAGGGTTTTTGGGGTGTCTGTCTTGGTAAGTTAAGCTTGTATTAAGTTTGCATATGAGATGAAACAGCAGTTCTGAAGTAAATTCTTGCAGGCTTTTTTTTTCAGATTATGCAGATGTATGCAGATTCTGTAGATGTGTAGCAAGCACCACTTTAGGAGGCATTCCCCTCTTCCCTTCTTGAAGAGGGAAAATGCTTCTTAGGATGGCATTTGCCACCCACAGTTTTTAAAAAGAATTTATATCTAAGAACATTAAACTGCTGAATGATCAGCAGCACATTTTCAAGTAATGTTTTAACATGGGGTGCCCTAATCAACTGCATTCAAGTGATCGCTGCAGCCCCACCATTCCAGACTTTTCAGCTGCAGGCAGGGATTCTGCAGAAAACCTGCAAGCATTTCTCGGAAGATCAGCTGGAGTGAAATGACTTTCCACGAGGCAGGAAGCTTGAAATCCACCCATATACCATGAAGGGTGCAACAGCGTATAATAAAAAACTGTTTGAAAAGGCTTAGGTTTATTAAAACTCAAGCCACAGATAAGTGACAGTAAGAAAACTCACTCAGCACAGAACATCCAAGGTGACTTTTTGGGATCTTCAGGATAAAAGATAATCTGCCTGCACTTATCTGAGAAGCAGAAGCAGCTATTTGTTTCTGCTGAGAGTCCTTTGCTTCTCAGCGTGCTCCACAATCTTCTCTTCCACATAAAGCCCCTTCCGCTTCCTCACCGCATTCATGTACTTGCGGGCCTGGTTCTCAGAGTCTGCCTTTTCCCCAAAGTGCAAATACTCCTCCTCCGTGGTTGGTACCCAGAATGGATCATCTGAAATTACCTTAGAAAAAGAAGAATTGTACAGAGAGCTGCATTACTGGAAGGAGAGAGAGAAAAAAAGAGATGGGAAAACTAGAACTGTAATTGTCAATCATCTGCTAAAAGCGGATTTGGAAAGAGAGAGGAAATGCTTGCTTTTGAATACCTTTTGGAAAAAATAGTGAGCAAAAACCAACAGCAAGAATTTCTGCTTAATAGGTCCCTAAATGAAATTTTTTAAAAAATGGCTGGACTCTACTGTCCCTTTTTCGGAAGGGAAAATTTCTGCACAGCTGTCATCAAAAGTGTGGCTATCCCTGGAAGGATCAGGCTAAAGACTCACACCTTTCTTGCTTGCTTCCTTACATGCTGATGGCTGGGCTGGTACTTAACTCCACCCCCACAAACAGATTCATCACTATGAAGCACCACAGAGAGCTCCTATAAAGCACAGAATAAAAGCTGCAGCAGGTAAGAAGCCCCATTGGCATGGTTACCAGCCTCCCCAGAATCTAGCTATGGCCTATTGGCAGATGGAGGATGAACCCTGCCAGCAATGGAGTGCAGGGAGAATCATCAGAATTCCTGGTGAGGGAAGGCAGGTGCTTTTACCAGAGATCAGTGTTTGGTACCAGACTTTGTCTTCGCTTGTGGGGCTCAGAAGCAGGGCAGGGCTGCTGAACGCATGATGGCATTTGGAGAAGCTACTCAATGAAAGCTTCAGAAAGAAGCCCATACAGCTAGAATGGAGTTTCAATTTTCTTTCTCTGTTGGCTTCTCTGAAGGACTGACTGTGGCGTAAGTGGACCAGATCTATAAGACTCAGTTGCTTTTAAAGAAACACTCAGAGAGCCTTTTTTCTGTTGATCTTGGAAATCTGGAAGGAAAAAATGGTTGTCCTCCAGCCTGGTGCCGCGTGTCATCTTTCACTTAAAAATCCTTTTACTAGCTTCCAATATTTACAGCAGGAAACATGATGAGTCAAAAGTACTCTCTATCCAGAGCAAACTAGATTGCACCTCTGTATTAAAAGGATATCTGTTTCTAATTCAGCTGTTTTGGAAACAAAACCTGCCTCAAGAGATGTGTGTTGTCAAAGAGATAGATAAGGCTGAGACAGTGAACTTTTAAACCAGTATTAATCAATCATCAATCACATTTGTATCCTATCTTTCCCCCAAGGAGCTCAGAAGAGCTGTCTGAGGGCCAAACTAAACCTTCCTTTAATCACATGTAGCTGAGCTATGCAAAACTGTTCCTCCCCTATTCTTCTGCAGGAGTCACGGCCTTGAGTTCAACCAGATTACGGTACTTGGGGTTTAAGTGCCATCCGCCACTGTCACTTTCATCCAGAAATTCCACACATGGGGGAGGCTTTACAAAGGGAAAAAAGATCAAGAAATATTCTCCGAGCTCCCTTGTAGGTGGTGAGATTCTTGAATCACAAGAGAAAAGGGGAAATTTAAACCCTCCTCTCCTGCAATACTATGGTCCCGATCCAAATCAAGGCCATGCACACTTGCAGAAGGGTAAGGGAGAGAATCACACACAGCTCAGCCATGCATAGTTCAGCTGATGTTTAGTTGGCCCTCACTTCTTTGTTTAATCTGGTCTTGTCCACACATATGGGGTGCAACTCTAGATAGCAAGGTGGGGATGATGGGAGCTGCTGGCTTTGGCAAGGATGGACTACACTCATTCAAACACATGGGGTACCTTGATAATAGTTATGAGTTCTTACAGCTTAGAGTATATATATATAGAGAGAGTATAAGCTATTCCACCCAGTTTTCTATTGTCTGCGAATCCGATTGTCTTTCCTTGTCTTTCCTCATCTAAATCATTAATAAATGTTTTAATAAATAAATAAATAAATAAATAAATAAAGATGTTGAAGAGCTCTGGGACTAGGACAGAACTCTGTGGCACCCCACTAGCTACCTTCCTCCAGTTTGAGAAGGTGTCATTGATGGTAGGCAGGCCATGAGTGGAGCTGGCTGGAGCCGGGGGTCAGACTAGATGGCCCAGGAGACCCTTTCTAACTTGCTCTGTTTCTATATTTCTATGAGCGCTCTTTGTGTATGATTTAGCAGCCAATTCTGGATACCCCTAATAGGTTTTTCTATTTAGTTCAGTTTTTACTAATTTTCTTATCAGACTGTTGTGGGGCACTACATTAAAAGCTTTGCTAGTCAAGGTAGATTATGTCCATAGTGTTCCCTCTGTCCATTTGCGAAGTTACCCAGCCAAAAATACATGTTTGCTAGGTGGCAAATCTGTTAACCTACAAGAAGCCCTGAACAACAAGGATTACAAAGAACATTTTGTACCTGAGTCTGTATTTTTCTTACACAGGTCTCTGAAAAAAGGGAACAGATTGCAGACTAACAACCAATGTAAAGAAGGATGTAATTGTATTCTCCTTTATATTCTTTAAAGCATGTTCCCTTCAAAAGCTCTTGACTGTAAATTACACGGTTTGAGGAAAGCACAGTTCAAGAAGAACGGACAGGAGGTAGGAAACTGGGGGAGGGCAAGCCATTCATTTTATTGCTGCTGTCAACCTGCAAAGAACCTCTGAAAACATAAATAATGTTTGATCCATGGCATCTATTTCAGCATTTCAAACAGATCCAAACTCCTAAAAATAATAGTTCATAAAAAGATATTTTCACCAAGCACCAACCCCACCACAAAGAAAAATAAGAACTAGTGATTTCCTCTATGTTGTTTAGTTAATTTGTTGGCTAAAGAAAGTAAGGGCAGCTCTGCTGGATGAAGTCAGTGGTTCAGTCCAGCACCTTCTCTCTCAATACCTAGACAAATGCTTCCAGAAAGCTCACAAAGAAGGCATAAATGAAGTCAACAGCCCTGGTGAACATCTCTCAATGCTTCCTCTGAAAATGATTCTGTTTCACTATATGATCAACAACTGTTGATAAAACCTATAAACACCCATGGGTTTGTCATTTTAAAGGGGTCTACACTAAAGAACCACAATCACTTCTTGTGGCTCTGTAAGCTAGTAAGTGTGTTGTGTGAAGAAACATTTCCTTTCGTCTATCTTGAATCTACTGCCATAGGGATCTCTATGCACTGTTCCCAACGCCATGCATGGTTTTACGAACCATATTTTCCCATGTTATGTGGCTGACACGGTTGGAAACATTGCTGCGCTCATCAGCAGAGCTCTTCGGATACTCTAAACCACCTAAGACCTACTGAAACAGGACATCAGTATTCTGATGCATGTCTCAGATAAAACAAACCATCCTGACACGAATGTGCTCATACGCTTCCGTTTTACAAAGAGCAAAATAGAAGTTCAGTAAGCTTGGACCATAATTTAATCTCCTCCCTTCACTTTATTCCTCTTTTCTGCAGCATCTACAAGGAACTGTACGCCAAGGCAGACGAGAGTGAAGAGAAGTTTACCTCCCAGTGGCTGAACACCAGCTGTGGGCTGGCCAGGCCACTCGTTCTCTTCCTGATTTCATCAGCGAAGCCAAAGCTCTCTGCTACCGGCAGCACTGCCTTGATAATAAACACATCTGTACCTTCTTTCATCTCCTCTTGCAAGACCCGGCCTTCTCTTTTGGACAGGACGGCATACACACGACCTGCAAAGGCACAGAGGTTCAATGAGCTTTCTGAGTTTATCACATCCTTTTCATCCATTCAGATAATTACTGAATTAGGCGAATTAGTTAAACACAACAAGAGAGACAAAGAAAGCTTCAGGAAACAAAGTCATTCGCTACCATAAAACGTGGGAAAACCTCAGGTATCTTAGAATTTAAAAATCAAAGGCAAATCAGAAATTAGTCATCAGACAATTCAAAAACAAAACAGTGTAATGCAAAAAAAAAGTGATGAGATTTGGAGGAAGTGAATTGGGAAGAGGGGCTAAGTTGGACTATGTTCCATTCATCACATAATTCTTGGAACCATCCCTACAGTAACACTGGAGTTGAATCTCACTGCTATGTGTGATTTGTAACCACCGTCTCACCCTGCATGGACTGTCTTTCTCTTCACTGTCTACTACTTTCAGGTGCAAAACAGGCTTACAAGCTAGATGTTCTCTCAATATCACATTGCTCTTAACCTTTAGAAGAACTTAAAGCATGAACAGAAGGTATTATACAGGAGTTGTTATTTCAAATAACTAATAAATGCAGATATACCAAGAATGGGGGAAATACTACTGATTCAACCAGACATTCCCATGTGGGAGGCCACAGAAAGAAAAATAATCTTCCAGAAAAACAAAATTATTTAAGCTCAGTGTTCCAGCCAGAGATAGTGTTTCTGGACAGATGGGGTATTTACACAAGCTGCTGATTTTGTTCTTACCTAGTACGTCTGCTGTTGCCATAATTTCACAGGTGTACATGGCAGCCATGAGCCTCTGTGGCTTTGCTTGCATGGCGTAACGACATGCTTCCTTCATGGTGGCAATCAGCTGCCCAGAGAAAGGGCCATAACAGTCTGCAAGCAAGGTCTCTCCTTTGCACTTACTGGATGATTTGAGATTGGCTCGACTGCTTTCTTGGAGCTCATTTTCAGAAACCAATTCTTTATTTTTGACCCTCAGTACAGGGGCCGCGTCCTCCATTCCCATTGTCTCTTCTTGAGCATTCCTGTCCTCCAAGTCCTGCTTATTAAGTGACATTTGCTCTTCAAATTTGCTCATATCCCATTTCTCCACAGAAAAGCAGACACCCATAAGTGGTTCTTCACACATTGGTCCTGAAAGTGTAGCCAGCTGAAATCCACTTATTATACTGTTATCAAAATCCCGATACAGGCCTCCTTCTTTTGTTGGTTTGCTGCCTTCCAGGCACTGCCACACAGATCTCTTGTAGCCCTCAAATCTGTTCAGCAAAATGTTAGGCCCACATTTTCGGGGGCCAAAGGACCAGATCCCATCAACGGCATTTCTCCATTTCCAACCCTGCAGGTTTTGTTCAAGTTTTTGTTTAAACTCCTGTATCTGGTCAAGGGTCTTCTTATTCACCTCCTGAGTTTTCTTACCTTCATTGAAATAGGAGGTGAACCTTTCTATGGTTCGAATTAAGTCACTGTTCTTCTCAAGAAGCTGAGTTACCTCTTCAGGAAGTGGTGTGGCTCGGACACAAAGGGTAGCATATTTGTTTGGTGTTGTTATTGTTATGAGCCCATCTGAATCAACCTGCACACCTTCAGGGATTTTATTCTGCTCCTCCTTACTCTGGTGTATGACGGCAACTTTCTGCTGCTTTCCTATTTCTTCATTCACCCTGTCAACTTTGGGTGGCCTTGTAATGGTTTCTCGGAACGGAATAATTGGTTTTGATACACTAATTTCTACCTTGGCAAACCTACAGAAAGCCAAAACACTAAAGTTAGGCCAGAAAGCAGAGAAGAGGCAGGATTCAAAGATTCCAATAGTGAATAAACAGCAGTTATCACTTGATGCCCACATCACACTTTCACATTATCATCACAGACCTCTGCTTCCTGCGGTATGAAGCAATTATTCAGCAAGAGCAGCCAAGAAGGAGGTGCTGCTCATATTATCATGCCCACTGGCTAACCACACAGTTTGCATTGGTTGGAAAATCAGACCCTGTTGCATTTCCAGGGAAATCAGGAATGGAACAGGGTCCCCTTACAGTTTGGCTCTCTTGCTGTCACAATGCAACTAGGGCGCTCTTCTATATCTTGCATTTTAATCTGAACTAAAGAAAAGCAATGAGATGGCAGAGAAGCATTCACACGTGTAACTCAGCCAGAGTCCAAGGAACCGAGTGTGGTACACAAAAGCCTCTTATTTTATTATCACAACTGTGTAGGTAGGTCAGACCCCCATCAAGAGGCAAGTATGATGTATCACTTGAGCTGAACAAGTGAATTCACCTTCATTGGGACAGGGAAGATCTTGGCAGGGATGAAGACTATACAGATGACAAGCTAAATTTGGCACACAAGTTTGCATAAATGTTCAAGCTTTACAAGAGCAATCATAAGCATTTGATAAAATTGGCTCTTAAGGAGGTTTTAAGAAGAGGATTCTAGATGGATAATTGCTGTAACCAAATGATTTGGGAAAACATACATAATGTTTTATAATTAAAATGTGAGGGCAAGCTCAGTTTAACCCTTGATTTCTTTTGGGAAAACCACCGAGACAGTAACAGACATTAACAAAAAAAGTCTGGGTGTTGTGAAAATATACTATTTCAGCCAAGTCTACTTTCACGCTCACATCTGGGACAAGGAGTAGGGGAAGCAGCACAGCCGGGTTTACCAAATGAAGATGCCCACTTAAGGAAACTTCCTCTGCTGGCAACACCTCTATGTGAGCAAATCTGTTTGACTGCCAACAGATGGGGCGCACGCAGAGGCCCAGTACGGCCATCACAGTAACCCGGGTTTGGCTGGGTTTTCTCCCAAACCCTTTGTCACTTCGAGTGAAGCAGGACTGGCCAAGCGTGCTGCTTCTCGCCACCCGATTGCTTCCCCTGCAGCCAGGAGGAACTACTGCAGATAAAGGTATCCATGCTGGGTATTCTGGGTTGCTGGGGGAAGACAGCCCACTGTGCCAAGTCAGGACTTCCACACAGGGCATTTCCTGGTTGTTCAGTTTGGTGGAAGCAGGTGGGCAGGAACCAGCGCCTGCCTGTTCATTCACAGCTCACTGTGACGGCATGCCATCTTGGTCAAACATTCTTCTGTCTCTCAGCCTTCACCAAAAGACATTTGGAAGTCTGGTAAAGAATATCTAAATAGCAACCCACTATACACATGCTGATTAACGCAGGACATCATGCACCAGAAGCTCTCCTGCATGTGTCTTCTTGAAATGAACAGGAACTATGCTCTTGCACAACTTCCATGAGTTTCAGTTAGGCTTATACAGGACAGTGTCCCGATAGACCATGCCCTCGGTTCCAGTTTGCCTGCCTCCCATGCTATTGTCCTTAATAAAGGCTAGAAACTGCTGCCTGGGGAAGTGGCTTCACCTTGCCTTATATCAGCTATGCCTGCAGTACAGGCACGTGCTACAACTTCACGTACTTATTGTACTTCATGTGTATGCGGTGCACATATGCCGTGCAGCTGTAGCCAACCACGCTGCTAAAAAGGCATGCGCCATTTGTTAGTTTTTAATAAGGTTCTCTCCCTTACCTTTCATCTCTTAAATGGGCCATCAAGGTGGCTTTCTCCCAGGAATGCACATACCCGTACAGCAAATCAATGCAAGGGAGGAGTGATCTTGCTGAAAGCATGAACCATGTAGGAATGGAACTGTCGGTGGCATTCCAAGTTTAGCTGATTTCATAGCTATTAGAAATATTTATTGGTGTACCAGAAAGAGTGAAATAAGGACTGAGGCAGTCTTTGACCTTTTCCATACGTTAAACTGCACCTACAAATTTAATAGTCTTGCAAATGCTGCATCATATCATGAAACCTTGCACATTCCCCCCCCCTTCTCTCTTGCTGCCTCCCCTGAAACCAACCTCATTTTCAAGTCATCCAAACAGCGCTGAAGATGGACTTCTCCTGCTGTAATTAACACGTGCTCCCCTGTCTCCTGGATCAAAACCTGTACACAAGGATCAGCTTGGTTTAGAAGCTTCATACCTTTGACCAGCTGTGGCATCTCACCTGGGAAGACAAAGACATGTTCAAATGAAATGCTGCCAAAAAACTTAACTACATATAAGCAGAGACCAGGAAGAGGAGACTGTAGACTGGAGAGAAATACTGGAGAGTACAAAGAATGGTTAGACAGTCGGGAAAAGTAACATTTTACTTAGAAAGACACATGGCATGAGAGGGATGAGGGGAGATTTCGCTTTTCTTTTTAAACCACTAGCAAAGGGGCATAATTCTCTCCCGACAAGCAAGGCCCAGTCTGCAGCAGTGAGACTATAAATATACATATGAAGAAGCACAGCGTAAATGAGCAAAACAAGAGCTACATGTCAACATTCACTGCCCTTCCTTCAGAATGTGTGCGCTATGTCCGAATGCAGTTATGCAGATGGTTCCCATGCCCCAGCCAGTATTTGCTTCAGTTCATTTACTGCTGCTGCTTACCACCCCTATGGTTTTCAAAAGTACACTTCATTTAATGAATGCAGAAAATACCGAGAGAGTTTATTTAAGAAACAGAGAGAGAACTCTTACTTGGGTGTTTTGGTTCCACAGCAACTCGTACAATGGGTGTTGCTTCAAAGCTGAGTGGAAGGAAGGGTGGGCAAGCTGGGGATGAGGAGAGTGTTGCTGACTTCAGTACAAATTCTTGCAATCCTCCTATTCCTAAAATACATCGAAACACCACGTCAAAAAGCATACCCCAAAGACAAAATTCTAAAACTGTGCACAGCACATTTGAACTTGAGCATCATAGAAACCCCACAATGACCTGCCCATAATAATGAAGGCATGACACATGAGGGCACAGGGAGAGGACAGAGCTGCAAAATGCCCCTGTGAAGCCAACACCTAGACTCTCAGTGGTGCCCCTGCGGACAAAGGCTCTTCAAACATTAGAGGAAACCGCGTGCAGACTTTGCCCACACTGCGGCAGCATTCCAGTTCTTGTAAGAGTGAACAGCAGATAACATTTTGATAGACCAAGCAGGAGGGACGTACCCGGGGATACCGACAGGGCAGGCCTCAATCTGACCCTGCCCTTCCCCCATTCGGAAACCTATTTGCATCCCCTTTTCCACTGTGTCCAAGATTGCAGACCCCTTTAAAGCATTTTGGCCAACATGATTTAATGGATCCATTCAGAAATGAGCCACTTGCCCCACACACCTTTACCTGCTCATCTGTGCCCTGGATTCTGATTGGTAGGGACACTTGGGCTTTTAAGAGCACCAAAGAGATATTACAATCTGGCTACTTCTGGACACGAAGCACACATTTTTTGTTCCTCATAGGGAAGTTTATGCAATTAAAGGCAGAATCCTATGCATAATCAGATAGAAAAATGTCTTCCAATCCCAGCATGCCCTCGCCAGCATGACTAGCTGGGGAATGCTGGGAGTTGCAGAACCTTTTTCTGTCTGAACATGCATGCAATGGTTCCCTTAATATCTCAGGTGAATGATTAGAATGAGCACAAGTAACAAAGATTTAATCAACCAGGCAATATTCTTAGTTACAAGAAAATGCAATAGAGCAAGGAAAACTAAGAATGAAAGACGTTGCTATACTGAGAGCGCTAAATACTCTAGATCTCCCAATAAGGCTAAGGCAGCCTACCAAGTAAGTCCCCAGATGTTACTTGCCCACCTGTCCAAGTTTAGCTATTTATGACATCCATAAAAGAAAAATGCTGTGAGACTCCGCAGCCATATTACTGAGAAGCAACTCATTTGCCACGGGCAACCAAGATAATAGCCATCCACAAGTTTACACTAAGTAATTTACCAGATTAGGATGCTGAGGTCTCTAACCTGCCAGGAGTAACACTATGGATCCACTTGTTTACACCTGTATAGCATTCAATGCATGTATCTCTTTGGAAATAACCAAGGTAGAATGAGTTAAAAACTGCATTTTTCAAATAAACGCATGTTAAGTCACAGACTTTCAGATTGTTGTTCCATCTTTGATTTGCAGCTGAAAGGGGTGAACTGCTGCCAAATCTCCAAAGGAAAAATCTCTCTCTCTTTCCCCCCCCCCCCCCCCATGTGTGTGTGTGTAGGTGGTTGTTGTAATCGTGGTTTAGAGGAAATGTCTATGAGCTTGCATCATATTTGTTTCTACTTGTGGTCGCCTCCAGCACTGTGAGGCCAAGATTTAAAAATCTTACTATTTTATTGCTTTATTTAAAAGCTATTTTGGGCTGACAGCATTTAAGAGTTTGCTCTTAATTCCTGAGAAACACTAAATCCGTACCTCCCCCCCACCTCTCTCCTACTCCACCCTTTTTTTAAAATGAATGGAATTTTGAAAGAGCAAGGCCATGGCAGGATGCATTCTCTTTTCAGGGCATCTCCTTCCTTCCCTTTCCCTTCTGCTTGCTGTCTCCCCTCCTCTTTTTGAAAAAAATCCTCTCCCCCACAGAAAAGAGCTGACACTGCTGCTGTAGCCGCTTAGGTCAGGCAGGCGCAGTTTTGTTGCAATCTTGCAACTAAAGATGCATGTCCAAGGGGAGGCTTCCCAAACTGCTGCAGTACCAATTATTAGCCCGCAACTTCCACTACTATGGCCAGCATGGAAATGAGTAGCAGCATCTACCAGATTAGGGAAGGCTGCCCTATGGTCATTTGCCTCACAGCTCTGACTTTAAATTCCTGCATGTGCTTCTCTGTGCTCATTTTCAATGGAATGAATTTCCTAAATCTATTGCCAAGGACTCTAGGACTTGATCATGGAACATACTGCTTTGGCTAGTGGGTGGTACAGAAATCAAATAAATAATCATAATAATGGTACTAATCATGGTCGAGAATCTCACAATCCAGATTGAAGAGGTATGTGAAACGATCTGAACCTGGATGTCAGGGTTGTAAGTACGCAGCGCTAGCTCTTGAGATGGGCAGAAAGTATGAAGCTTCTGGGCTGGATTTCCCTGATGGCAACAAGAGAATCTTCCGCCAGGGGAGAACCTTCCTCCTGCGGCAGCTCAGGCTCCAGCTCGCCACCCTGCTCCAGCGCCGGCCACAGGAACTCGGGTGGACGCAACCAGAGTTCGGTCAGGACTGGGTACAACTTTGCGCGAACTGCCGCACCTGCCATTTTTTGTGAGCATTGTAATTTTAAGATTTCTGTGTCATTACCTTTGTAAATGGTTGTGGCAATACCTTTCGGCTGAAAAGTAGGGCAAAAATACTGGAAAATAAACAGGGAGAGAAATTGGTCTTCAACAGGTAATTGGTCTTCAGGATCCAGGCAGTCACAGCAGTGACACAGCCATTATTCCCGTCCCCGCTTCTTTTCAAACACATATTTTAAAGGAAAGTAAAGACCAAAAGGAAGTGGGGCTGGGGTGGGGAATGAAGTAAGTAAATGCAGGAAGAAAAGCAGAAAGGTGAGCTAAGATTTAGAATGTTTTAAATTTCAGAACTGTACAGGCTGTCCTTCAGAACTGCTGCTTGCAAGACAAGCTGACAAATTATATCATGTATCAAAATTAAAATCAA
This sequence comes from Varanus komodoensis, assembly GCF_004798865.1. Classification (NCBI taxonomy): domain Eukaryota; kingdom Metazoa; phylum Chordata; class Lepidosauria; order Squamata; family Varanidae; genus Varanus; species Varanus komodoensis. Next base: position 9,018,778 of record NW_025335817.1, on the reverse strand, counting down.
AGTTGTGGCTTGGATTCAAATTGGAGAATTGCTAGATAGACTTTACTTAGCCTCTACAATACACTGGTTACTAAGGACAAAAGGCAAGCTGGGAAAAACCATCAGCCACACGTTCAACAGATGTACCAATTTAGGTTTATGATAAGCATATCAAAACTGCAGACACTGTCTCATGTAGACACCTTCACTACAGGTGAGAATGATTACCACCACAGAGAGACCTGGAGGCCACCAAGTCAAAGGAACCTGTCCATGGGGCACAGCACAAGTCTGATCATCAGATGTTGGGATGAGGAGCTGGGGAACTGGATAATTAATCGAACTCTTTTATTGTATTACACATTTTAACATAATGTTCATTGCCCAGAAAGCCCTAAATTGGGCTATAGGTTGCAGTATATACATTTAAAAATCGATGCTTAAATAAATAAAGTTAATCTAAGATGAATCTTAGATAGTTCACCAATATTTCCAGTTGGAAACAAGACATTGGTTTAGAAGGTAAACCTCGATCTTAATATCAATCTATTCATGCCTTATCTAAAAGTACTTTTCTAAGGACTTGTACATTCTACAAATTATTCCTATTATAATAATTTTTCAAATAAATGGATTCAGTTATTGGATGGTGCACCTTATGCTGTATATAAAATCTGGAGCAGGGGGATTTCAATCAGCATCAATACACCTTAATGTGCTATGCAAACATAAACTAAGCATTTCAGTTCAATATAAGAAACATTTATCAGTGCAGAATTTTTGTATTGTGATAACTGCAAGCTGGATGGAGAATGTATATAAAAGCCAAGCATTTTTTACTTTCCATGGACAGCATGGAAAATGTGCTCACATGAAAAAGAGTTTACAGAATATTTAACCTATTGCCCAGTTTATGTGCCTCATCTGCAAATGAAGTCAGAACATTCAGCCACCAAGATATTTCACACTTTGTCCATTCAGTAAGCATATTCTTCACCAGGGCGCAATATATTCACCAATAAATGCGCAGAATATTCATGTTGCCCACTATGACTTGAAGGTTCTGCATACTAAGTAGTAAGTCTATCCAATTTCTTTTATCTTTCTAGCATATATACCAGAACCATTCCTTCACTGACCTGCACAATCACACATTCTTTCCAACATACATGGATAGTATATGAATGATAAAACAAAGATAAACTGAATATTGTTTACTTGAATATTTCACTTTCCTTAGAATCTAGGTTGGAATTTCAAATGGACAGGGTAAGACAAGCAAACGGGATTTTGTTGTTTTCTTTTAAAGATACTTCAAGTTTGTAAAGACACTCAGGATGGAATAATTCTAAGGAGTATATCATGTGTAAAAAGAAAAGGTTATTTCTTTTTACAAGAAACATCAAATTAGAAATTAAATGTTGGTTTTCAGATTAAGTGCATGAGTGGAATTAGAGTCTGAAGTCTATGGATCCAGAAATTCACTCTTCCGTATAATAGACCTGAATATAAAAGTTATCTATTGGAAAAATTTCCAAGTCTGTGAGTCTGTAGCCATAAGAATTAAAATGTTTTGAATGTTCAATTTTTGTAGGTCCCGATTGTTCATTTGTGATTTTTAAACAAGGTACAAAGCTCTGCTGTTTCTCTCCAAACAATGGATGTGACATCCATGGTGCCTGCATTAAATAATGTCTGCTACATTCAGAGCTGCTTGACTTAAATCAAGTTTCCCACTGATTTCCTGATCACTGGCACAAATCTGACAACTAAGCTATAAATGTCTCCTCATAAATAAGTCCTAGTAGGTTCAATAGGGCTTATTCCCAGGTAAGTGGGTGCAGAACTGCAACATTAGCATGAAGAATACAGGTTGAGTAAACTGAGGAATATTGTCTTCTTTCCAGGGATGCTCCTTCACTCTTTTGTGGTCCAGCTGTGCCTCACAAAAACAGGCAACAAGCAAACCCAAATGCCAATACTCAAACCAAGGTTTGACAATTATTGTGTTTAAAAGGTCCAATTCATCTATTTTACTACGTAAGTGCTTTTTAAAAACTCTACTCTGATACTTCTTTTTAGATCTGCCTTGCTTTCTCCTGTAACTAACACCTCTCCTTACTTGGCCCACCACCACACAAGCATGGAACCGTCCAATCATTGGCCCGTATTTCTTACACGTGTCTTTAGCCAGAGAAACTGAAAGCCCAGAACTTTCAAGCAACAAGTGGTAAAGCTGGGCAGAACCATTTTCATGAGATGAAAAACTGAAAAAATGACTACATTTGAGTAGGAGATAACTTCATTTTTATGAAAATCTAAGCGTTCAGCATGTTTATGATGAGGTTCAATTATAATTGTTATTTTTAAGAGAAAGTATTTTATACATAATCTTTTCAAATATTAATTACAATTGATTTTCAAAAGAAACTGGTTGGTTTTAAGATTAGGGGTGTGTGTGTGCGATATCTATATAAATGTTCAAGTAATATGGCCATAGTTTCTCTTTTCACTCGATAGAAAAAAAAGTACCAATTGTTTTAGGGAAGGGTGAGCGGCTTGCATCTTGCCCTAGTATATTCTGAAAACAGGCAGATTTTAGGTCCTCATCTTCCCCTCAATTTCTAAGTGAGAGAAAATGGATTTTTAATAACTATGCTTACTACTTCAAAGTGGCAGCTTTGTATTGGAAAATGCCTGCAGGAACAGAACGTTTCTTTCTGTTTCAGGGAAATAATGTAGTTTGGAGATTCAGAAATTAATCAAATCATGCTAAAATCTATATAAATATGAAAGCCACTTCATCATATCATATCATATCACATCACCCTAACCCAACAAGCTCCATTCATGAGAATATCCTTAGGTTAAGTCAGATCACATGAGTAAGTCAAAAGTTTGTCTTAGTATATGCATATGTTTTAACTTTCTGTGCATATAGAACACTTAACACTTCCATATTCACTAAAACATCTTGAACACAATACAACAGCATTAATAACAATGCAGTAATAACAAAGTGACTCTCAGTACTGGACAGAGGGAGGGGGAAAGAGAGAGAGAGAATCTGTTTGTATGTTCATATGTATGCAGTACACAGTATTGTAAAAACAAATAAAAGAAACAGTTCTTAAAACATTTAGGACATTCTTGTGGTAACATTAACTGTAACTGATGATGATGGAGATGGACCTAGTACTGGAGAGTCAGAGTTTGATTAAGCTGCAGGAGCGGGGTGGGGGTGGGTTACCACTGGAGTCCAGGGTCTGGATGCCATGGAACCAAAAGATGTAAATACTGTATCTCTAGAGAACTACATGGCCAGTGAGACGTGTTGCCAAAAAATATCATGTAGTTCCCTAGAGATAGCAATGGCTAACTAGAAAAAAGCTTTGCATAGAGAACTACACAACACATTTGGTAAAGTGTCTTCAGGGTCCACATAGTTCCCTAGAGATGGTCATAGCTATTCCCTAGAGATATCCATGGATTTTCACTAGAGAAATTCATAAAGGGTTTATAGCAGTCTGCGCATTTGTAGGTACAGGTTGTTCGTAACCTGGACAACATAACCTGGGGACTGCCTGTATTCTCATTGACCTGATCCACACATAACAAGCACCCTGAGTACGGCACCATGTGAGTTATCATTGAATTGTGAGTTCTGGCTGAATTGTAATTATGCAAGAACTCTACATTATGGTTTAGCGTTCTTATGGTTTAACCAGGGGTTGTTGATCACAAGGAAACCAGTGTTCGCAATGCACCAACCAAACATGGGTTCTCTTCCTGGATTGTTCATGCTTAACAAGTCATACTAAACCATGGGTCCTCAAACTACAGCCCGGGGGCCAGCTCTGGCCTGCCATGCCCATTTGGACCTGCCGGACACACCTGTGCCCACACATGCACCCGCTGCCACCCACCTCACCCCACGCATGGGGAGGCAGCTGTTTGCTCACTTGGAGAAACTTCTGTCCAAGCGAGCAAGCCACTGCCTCATGCGCTCACCTCACGGCGCGTGCCCGCCCCTGCCTCGCCTCGTGCCCCCTCGCCTCAGCGCACATGCCTGCATGCCCCGCCCCCACACACCGCTGGCACCACCAGCACTGGCACCTTTCAACTGGTCCCCTGGTTAAAACGTTTGAGGACCCCTGTACTAAACTATCGTACTGGGTCCACACATATCACCCAAGTCAAGGACAACCCATACTCTTTTGTCATTATGCATAAATGATGTAAGAAACTAACTTCAATCAACTGTTGTAAAAGGCAAAAGATTTATACGATCTGAAGAGAAACCAGAGTATAATCAACTGTTGTAGAAAGTACGAAACCTCTTTCTCCCCACCATGTCAAAAAAAGGGTTCATCACCCAGCTCTAGTGACATCCCTGACTATACACAGAGAAACATTAAGTTTTAGGATAAGATCCAGTGAAAATGCCCTGCCTGGATTTTATAACCAATCATTCTTTTTACTTGCAAAACATACAATTAACTAATTAAAACTGAATTTACTAAGACCTGAACCTATTATTCCCAAAGCCTAGGGCTTTCTTTCATAAACAGTTTCTTCCAACACACATTGTCTTCCAAATGAGTTTATAACAGTTATTGTCATGCATTGACATTGCTATCCAGTCTAAAATACCAGTAATAATTGGATGGTACGAAGTGCAACCTACAAAATGACAATTTTAGCTGAAATTAAGCTATTTTAAAAAGGTGTAAAATAAACCAAAGTGCAAATTAGAAAAGAACTTGGACTTCCAGGCCATCAGCTATAGCAAGAACAGATCCTAAAGTAGACTTTTTTCGATTTTTAGATTTAAAAGCCTTGCTGCTGTGGGTGTGTGAACAGATGGCAGAAACAGAACAATGGGAATGGTTCAAATATGCTTGTCATTACCATTCTAAGATGTTATTAATAAAGGCTTGTGTGTCATGCTTTCTAATTTTAATGCAAGAACCTCTTCCAAACCAAAGTTTATTGGCTTGAATTATTTCAACAAAAACTACTCTTTGTATTCTATTCTGGCTGAATCTGGGGCCGATTTGCTTTCTACTCGATCCCTCGGATTCCCCTCATGGCAGAACAGGAAGTAGGCTTCAGGCTCACCAGCCATTTCCTTTCTAACAACTCGCCCACATTTGAACAAACATGTGATCTCTTTCAAACGTTCACCAACATCTTTCTGAACTGAGTGGTGCATACAGAGGAGGCAACATGTGAGCCCCAAATTTTCAGTTTTGCCTGAACTTCAGGCAAAGAAGCAATTTTTAAAAATAAAGATGCAATGCTCAACACACAACACTGCGGCTGAGATTTACAGAAGATGAGGTGTTCTTTTGTAACATTCCCTCAAAAGAAATGTGGAAATGGAAGTAATCCTGCGATTACCAAGCTCTCCCTCAGGGCACCTTCTTTAATCTAAAGAAAAATCCAACCAGGCCTTTGAAAGGATAGCTATCATCATCTAGGACAGGAAAGTCCCCATGAATTAAAAAAACAAAGCAAAACTAAGTAGTGGTTATATGAAACAACCTGAAGCTAAACCATGTCCTGTGCTCAGAAGAAAAAGACATGGGGTACCCATTTGATAAGGTATATAAGGTCCCTCAAGAAAGTGACTTAATTTCCACGGCTGCCAAATGCTTACCAAAGTGAAAAAACCAACACAATCCAGGACTATCCACACAGACTACCAGAGCTCGTTAAGTTGTTGCTGCATGGGGGAAACACACAATGCCCAGAATCCCGTGTTCCAATGTTGCCTGTAAGAAAGATCATTTTCCTAATGACTGCCTTAAAGGAAGCCCATGCCACACCATGGCAGTGAGGCAAACTCTGGCATCATTTGTAACCTGTAAGATCTTCTCACCGTGAGAACGCAGCCCCTACAGCTGCTGTGCGTGTGAGCTTCTTCACTCGATGGTAAAATGAGACCCATCTGGTGAGGAGGGATGAAGCACGTGGGAGAGTGGAGCTGAGCCTGAGCAGCTGCTGCCCCGCCAGAGAACTTTTCTGCAAGGCGCTCCTGCCACCTCGCACGCTCTTTTTGGAGGGCTGAGAGGCAGAGTACAAATTAAATCAGGAAGAATCACGTGCTTATAAAGCAGCGCTCTCTAATCAGCTATGTAGGAAACCCCCCCATCAAAGTAAGAGTTCTTTCTGAACAAACAGTTATTTACTTGCATGCTTTAGAATGTGCTGCAAGCCACGTAAGCATTTTTCAGCAGAGAGTTATTGATTCTCCCTAATATTTTATTTAAAAACAAAACTCGCACTCAAGGATTCTTTGAATGCTACTGGTTGAAGACAAACTGCAGATAGCTTTATATAAGAGGCACGCATTACCTCTTCATGTGCTGGAGGCAATACAACATATTTCTACTCTGTCATTTACAGATTGTCCAGCACCCTCTGAGGAGGCTGCGTTGCGTCCTCTGCAAGGGCCACCCCACTCATGGGAAAGTGGGTGGTCGTTTTTCAGCAGTTTGCATGCTGCCTGCATCAAAACCAGAAAACGAAAAAGCAGCATCACCATGGTATGGCCTCTTTCAAAAAGGGGGAGATGGCAAGAGGAGGGATAGGCTGACAAGTTGAAATGCCAGCGGATATAAAAATATACCAAGAAAAACAGTCTGTACTCACCAGATTCAAATTTAAGCAAGGCAGAAGGCATATCAAGGGAAGAAAAGTCAGGTTAAGCGGTCCCAGGAAATAACATACCCCATGTTAAAGGATTTCAACCTTTGACAAGACAGTCTGGTATACTGGCCTAATTAATGATATATTCCAGCTTTTCCCAGCCTGTTACCTTCTGGATATTTTGGACTACAACTCCCATCATTCCTATTAGCCACATTGCCTAGTTTATGCAAAACATTTAAGTAGTTCTCAGGAATAACTGCTTGTAGTCAACTTCCTCAGCCAAATCTCATGGCACCACCACCAGGAACATCTATAGCAAGAGTGTAGACCTCCAGCCCTGAGAGGCCACATCTGGCCTCCCCAGGTCCCCCAGACAGAGATTCTGCACCCACGCCGACCTGTGACTTCAGAAAGTCCTCGGGAAAAACTTGCTATAACAAGCCCTCTTTCTAGTGGGCACTCTATCATTTGTTAGTGAGTTCTTCCCTCTCTCTTCCCATGCGGCATATGGTACGAACGCCTCGCACAGTTGCTCATACACACCAATTTGTTTCAGGGCCTTGCTGCCACCAAGGGCTCCTCAGAAGCCAGATGTGTCTGGCTGATATTTCTGCTGACTAAACGAAGATCCTTGCTTGAGCGGCGTCATGTGTCAACCACAAGCAAACAGCGGCCAGGCAGCATCTCCAAGACAAAGCAAAAACACTGGAAGCCAAATGTCAGCTGCCTTTCTCGACAACAGGAAAGTCCATCATTTGCTTCTTCATCCTATAAGGCTGCAAACGGCCGGTTCCCCTCTCTTTCACTTGTCTTTGAAGTGAACACTGTGTTGGAGTACTTTTAAAATGCAATCCTAAGTTGTAATGCCTAAGATACCATAGCTTTTAAACAAAAGCAAAGATAAATACAAAACAGCAGTCTAGAGTGTGTACAGGTATTGCACCTATTCTTCTCCAGCAAGGTCTAGAGGAAAAAAGATGCGATAATAAAAACAGAAGCACAGACGCAGTATTGAGAAGATCCATTTGTAGAGGTGGAGCAGACAGACCTCAGGCTCTTTCGTTTTCTACTAGCACCTTGTGCTCCACCACCCAGAGCAATGTGGGGCAAACAGTGGTTTGGGGATGCAGAAGCAAATGGAGGGTCAGGGTGCCCGTAAGTGCTCAGTGGTCCAAACAGCCTAATAGGGAGGAGTGAAGAGGGCATGTTGCTATTGCGAAACACACGCACTGCAGAGCAACCGGAGCGCGACCCAGCGACAGATCCCCATCTGCTGCAACAAGGTCACCAACTATGGAGCATTTTTACTCTGGAAGCTTTCTCCTTTCTGCAACCAGGATCCTGCAACCAGGATCTGTACCCAAGGATTTGCACTATGTGAGGAAGAGAGATGACAAGCATAAGCAGGATCGCTCAAGACAGTGTTTCAGATCTGTTTTGGACAAATTCCTCTACGTAATGAAAACTTAGGATGGGGGACCATCCCCTGGATGACATCTACCGCCATTTCTACTCACATGTCGCATTCAGAAAAAGCTGTGAGTAGGCTTGGATCTCAGGGCTGTTACCAGGAATCCAGTAATGAACAGTCTGGGCACTGGACTTAATTAGTCTCTATGTAAGCATTATGTTTGTCTGGTGCCGACTTTATATTCCTTTTGGTGCCAGGTGAAAACCTTTTTATTTACCCACCATTTTAAGAATTATAAATTTTAATTGGTTTTAGCACTCACAGTCGCTTCTTGTTTTTGGTTTTGATTTTTCGCTAGTATTGTTTTTGTTGTTTATGATTGCTATTGCTGTTGTTATCAATTGATATAATTTTTGTAAGCCATCCTGGGATGTTTTTTTATGTAGGACGGGATATAAATATTTGAAATAAATAAATATATTTGATATATTGACACCTGGCAGCCCCTGCAGCAAGATGGGCAGGTGAGACCATGTTTCCCCACTGCAGGCAACCTCTGCAATGAAAGAACGTTGCCTGAACTACGGTTGCCATTTTCTTAGCACCCAACAGCCAAAGCTCTAAACTAGGTCTTGGTTCTACAACATAAACGGAGTCAAAACTTTTACCATTCTGCTAAGACTAGTGATCTGAAGAATGCCATACCTCATGGTTTAATACAGCATGAAGTATTAGAAATGAACACTGCTGCAGCACTTCAGGCACCCCAGTTGGCTCTAGCTGATCCATGATAACAACCTGAACCAGCTCATGCTCCATCAAGATCTTTAGAGAGCAACTGGGTTCCCACTGTGTTTGAACCACGTAAGTGAGGCTTAAAGCTGGAAAATGGATATGACTTCAAGGATTACATTATCTATCCATTCATAAACATGCCAGAACAGGTTAATAAAGAGATGCAGCTTGAGGGTGAAGTAACCACACAATTATTTCTGGAATAATAAATGTCACAGGTCCCAGAATTTAGGTAGCAACATCTTAATTGACCTTATTTTCAAGTAAATTAACCCTCTAAGTCCCTAGCTGCCTGATATGGGACAAACTTGGAAAACCCCTTCAGTGACGTCAGAGCAGCTCAGCCAATGATCATGAGAAATAAGGCAAGAGAAAGCAAGGCCCTGAGAATGGAGTTTTAACAACATGAGGCCTAAGGGTAGCACAGAATTAAATGCTATAACATCAGTTGTGTTTGACCACAAATAAGTCTATAGGATTCATTCTATATACAACCCTACCCTGTTCTAAAACTCTAACCTTAGCAGTGCTTGCTGAAACTTAGTTAACATTTTCCAGTGCACCAAATCTGAGCAAACTTGATGTTATTAGACTAACTTCTTCTTTCACTGAACTCTTCGCAAAACAAAACCAGCTTTCTGACCTGCACCCAGGCCAGAACCACCAATAAAACACTTTTGCAATTTTACCCACATAATAAAGCACGAAGGAAATATTTTTCTTTTATTAAGCATACATTAAAATATACTGCTGAGAGATCTAATGCCACAAAATACAAAGCACAAGTATTTAATTGCAGGGCACTTGGAGAGGGAAAAAAATACAGCTGGTGGTAGCCACAGTTTGCCTGCTCCAAACAAGCTATGGCTCCCACAAAGCAGGACCTGGCAGGACACCTGGGAGAAGGGAGTGTCTGAGCCTATGTCACCACACCGATGGTCCGTGTTAAGGATTAGCATTGCTGGACACCTGTCCAGGCCTGTGCCCAACAGGGACCCCACTGCTAACAGTGCTAGCTCCCGGCCCTGTAGTTCCTTTCCTTGCAACTGCGATTTGTTCACCTACTCCAGGGGTCCTCAAACTTTTTCAATAGGGGGCCAGCTGAAAGGCAGTGGCGATCGGCGTGGGCTGGTGAGGCGAGGGTGCCTGGGTGTACGGGCTGGTGAGGCGGCGTGGGGCACCCATGGTGGTGGTTCACTTGCTTGGAGATCTCCCAGCAAGTCCAAAACTATCTCCGAGTGAGCAAGCCACCGCCGGCGAGGCGGCAAGTGTCCACGCCGGATAAATGGGCATGGCGGGCCGGATTTGTCCCGTGGGCCATAGTTTGAGGACTCATGACCTACTGTCTCTCAGTCCCATAGCATACGAAGAAAAGCAAGCAAAAGGACAACCAGTTGCTACTACTCACTTATTCACCTGCGCGCTCTCTCTCGCATCCTCTCCAAGGGAGAGTTAGATTCAGAGACAAAGTAAGAGGCAGTTACAAGCAGGCAAGGCAGGGCTTATTGTGGGCATCTTGCTGAAGGACTCCCCAAAACCTAGAGTCAACACTGCAGGATGGTAAAGCAATGGATTAGCCATAATGTCTGGGCCAACTATGGGATGATTTTTTTTTAAAGTTGGGGAATAAAGAAGTGTTCTAAATTTTGGTAAATGTCTACTGTGATCTAAAAGTGAGAATGGAGAGTTTGGAAAAGAGGGTTTTATTTTTCAGCATTAAACACATATATTCCACAGCAGTCTCTTCGTCAGCACCTGTAAAAATATACAAACCTGAATGCCTGCAGAAAGCTCTTGCAGTATTAATGCAATGGTATGTTTGTTTTTACTGCATGTTATTGTACTGAAAGAGATACTTTATGAAGGTCTTCATTTGTACTGATTTTTTTAAAGCTTTTTTTTTTAAGTAAACCTGTGGATAGGGAAAGCAAAATGATGGAAGCCTGTTTTCTGCAATCGTGTTGCTTGCTACTTTTTGAAGTATTGCCTTGAGTTGTCCTCCAACTCTCTGATCAAAGTCAGGCGATGCTCCGGGGAGGTGGGACCCAGCCACATCATGCCATTGAAATGCTTGTGGCAACCAGACACAAGCCAAAGAGGATGACAGCTTTTCAAAACACTGCCTGTTGCCAACTGCTTCCTTTAAATGGGGCAATGTGGCCAAAACCACATCAGCTTTGAGGTCACTTCAGCCTTTGGGACGAGTTAACAAGGAAAACCAAGTGCCTAGCAGTCTGCGGATTCTTGAGATTAGACTTTTACTTGCTTATTTTAACGCTGACAAGTTTAAAAAGAAGCATGTGTGGGCACGATGGACGTTACTTCCAAATGTAGATCAGAAAATGAGCACGTCAGAGAAAATTGCCAATATAACCTGGGACCACTGCGGACATGGCACTGCCTGATTATTTAAGCGCAGCTTAGATACTTAACCGGGAATGCCGCGGTGAGCTTGTGGGCTCCTTTTTCAGAGGCTTCTCCTTCATGTTTTTTTCGTTGTCAACCAGGATTTAATGATACATCTGCTCCAATATTAATGGCAACTTTCAAACCCTGAAAACCTGTTCATAATGAATCGCAATACCACAGACTAGTCAATCAAGCACAGGCAGCATGGTCAGCGCTGGGGCTGGCGGGAGTTGTAGTCCAATACAGCTAGAGCACACTAGGTTTGAGAAGGCTGCCCTGTCTCTTAAATATGGTTACAGGACTGGGAAAAGGCACATCTGCACCAAACCCTGGCAACTTTAACCATACGTAAGGCAGCTGCCACAAACTGATTTATGAAAATGAGTAGTCCATAACCAGTATACATCATTTCCCGCATCAAATAAATTTTGCACAGGCTTAGCGTACAGAATTTATTCTGCTTCTGAAGGTCATACGTTTGCCTGGATCAGTTATCGGGCCTAACACCAGTAAATACCAACAACTTTTGTTATCAAATAATTCAAAGCATTTCTTTAACATGCCAGAAATGCTTCTCGTACTCATGAACCAATATAATTCTGCAGTCATTGAGTGGAGGTGCCATGCCAGGTGGTAGATGCCATTCCTGAATGCTCTGCCTCAAAGAAACATTGCTGTAAGTTTAAAAAGGGGCCCTTTCGTGAAAAACGTTGCTACCTGTACCACTTGGCAGAGAAACGTTTGCTGCTTTTTGACGTTTCTCTGTGCGCGCCCATGCATGCTTGATGTGCTTTTCCAACCTGCAGTCTGAGGTGGCACAGCTCAACTCGTTCCAGTCTCTGTCCTTCCGTAAATGTAGACAGGCTCTACAGGATGGCTTCCAGAAATGGCTAGAGAGATGCTGTAAGTGAATCAATGCTTTCCACTGATGTTTTGGTAGAACATCCAAACTACTCCATGGAAGTACAAAGGGATATGTGTATTCTCAGTACAGTCTACCCAGTGCTACTTTTGCCCTGTGAACAGATACCTAAACATTCTTTCTACCAATTACAGACAGTAGAAAATACTAAAAATAGAGCGACTGCCATCACATTAACCCACTTTAACACACTCTTGTCTTTGCAGCTGATTAAAATACCAGACTTTTGACAAGACTCTTGTGCACATCTACTAGTGATGCTAGTATTATAACAGTCAGCACTAAACCAGTGATAAGAGGAATAGTTTTTGTGGGGAGAAGGGAATAAGGAATAGCTCTATGTTGGATTAGGCTTAAGAGATGCAAGTGGACCCTAATTCATTTCTTAAAATTGTAAATAAAGAGTAAAGAAAAATGGTTTAGGGGCCTTTAATCCACAATAAAACTGAAGAATGGCACATAACATTTACTGGAAGAACTATGCCGTTTCGCAGGTCTTTTCCTTATACCCCCCCTCCCGATCTCCCATAAGTTTTCAAAGCACTATGTACGAAAAATAAGTGCACTACGTACTACAAAAAAGCTGTTAGATTCTGCACCAAGAAGTGCACAAAAACTAAACATTCTGCAAACACCCTCCCACTATGCATAACTCATTCTAGCCTTGAAGTCTTGCGGGGCGGAGAGAGATGGGCAATGAATGACTCTCGAGACCTGCCCCTCCCAGGGCTTCTAAGATTTCACAGCAGGTATACCTGGTAGGGGTGGGACCTGCGTGTCATGCACGACTTAGGTGAGTGAAGACGTGGCAGATCTCTGGAAGAACTACAGGGAATAGGTCTCCAACTCCAAATGTCTAATAATGGGAACTAAAAGGTTTTCCTGCAAATTTTGACACAGAAAAACAACAATCGAACAGAGCAACTAGGAGTGGATTTTATGTGAAAGGACTTGTGAGTTTGGTTCTGTGACTGATCACCATGTTCTGGGTTGAGCATGCAAGAGAACTCTCCCTGAATCTTTAGCATACAGCCACCCACCTAAGCTATTAATGTGCACTTGGCTCTGGTTAGTGAAAAACAAAATAATCTTGCAAGCCTGAAGCCATGCATCCATGCCATAAAGGGTAGCTCATTTTGTTAGTAACTGCAAAATTAAAAAATGGCAAACACACACCACATCCAGTTTTTTTCCAAGTAGAACATATGCACATCACTAGTAGAGATGATACACGGAAGATTTACCCATTCATATGATCAGTTATAAATCTTTTTCTCAGACCTGTCCCCTGCAGTCTTAAAAAAAGGCTAACTATACCTTGGATGAAATGTTTACCTATGGTACCCAAAATATGACTGAGAAAGGTCAAGCATCAGTCTTTATTGGGAAGGGGCCTTAATAGGCGACCAAAAGCAATTGGGGATGCCAAGACTCTGCCCCTGAACCAAGAGCATGGCCTGGAGGTCAGGCTGTCTCTCAGAAGCACAACATGAGGTCAGGTACTGTTCTGAATCCCCTTCTCCAGGACTGAAGCCAGGCAGGGGATGAAAGAAAAGCCTTAAATGTGTCTATACAGCAGGAAACTGAAAAATGTAATTAGTTTAACAAGCAATATAAATATTGTCAGTGAACCAACCACGTGCCTAACAAATACTTTAATCATTTAACCATCTAAGTTATTTAAGTGGATTATTTATTTGTTTGTTTAAAACATTTCTATGCCGCCCCCATCACAACAAAGCCTCGGGGAGGCTCACAACATACATAAAATACAAGCAATAATTTAAAAACTGGTACCATCTCAGCTATACATTAAAATCTATAAATACAATAATAATAAATTAACAGTTAAAATAACTTTTAAATAAAAAGTTCTTTGCCTGGCGCTGAAAAGCAAATAATGACGGTGCCAGGTGGACCTCTCTGGGGAGCGCATTCCATAGGTGAGGCGCCACCTCAGAAAAGGCCCTCCATGGAGGGTTCCTGGAGAAGGGCATCTGCTGCTGATCGCAGGGGGCGGGCAGGCATATATATGGACGCAGACGTTCCTTTAGATAACCAGGTCCCAAGCCGTTAAGGGCTTTATAGGTCATAACCAACACCTTGAATTGGGCCCGGACTTCAATAGGGAGCCAGTGAAGCTGACGGAGAACTGGGGGTTATATGAGAACAACACCCAGTCCCCGTCAGCAACCTGGCAGCTCTGTTTTGCACCAATTGAAGTATCCGGACCATCTTCAAGGGCAGCCCCACGTAGAGCGTTACAGAAATCTCGTCGGGAAGTTACCAACGCGTGGGTCACTGTCGCCAGGCAATCGTTCTCCAGGTAGGGACGCAGCTGATGGATCAGCCGAAGCTGAAGGAAGGCGCTCCTTGCCACCGCCGTCACCTGAGCTTCTAACAACAGCTCAGGGTTGAGGAGTACTCCCAAGCTGCGAACCCTGTCCCTCAGAGGGAGTGCAACCCCATTTAGGACAAGGCCCAAGTCCCCCGCCCCAAAGCCCAAACCACCCACCAACAAGACCTCCACCTTGTCTGGATTGAGCTTCAGTTTATTGGCCCTCATCCAGCCCATTACCTCGGCCAGGCACCGGTTCAGTATAGCCACTGCCTCACCTGGATTGGTGGAGAACGAGAGGTAGAGCTGGGTATCATCAGCGTACTGGTGATTCCGCAGCCCACACCCCCTGAGGACCTCTCCCAGTGGTTTCATGTAGATGTTAAATAGCAAGGGGGACAAAATGGACCCCCATTAAAAGAAACCTCTTACTAACACTTAACTCTATCCACAGGTCACTGATGGGTCCATGTAAATGAACAAGTATACTTCAAATACTAGTAAGGCATGAACTTCAAAAGGGACATCACTAGCAAGGTTCTGTATGTTCTGACTTACAGAACATACAGAAGCAAACGATGACCGAACTGATTTTTAGTAGAGCCAATCAAATTTCCAGAAATATGTAAAGCTTTCAGATTCTCCAGAACACTTTGGCAAGCTAGATGGCTCAAAAAGCAGGGGAGTAGGGAAGAAACAGAAAAGTCCAAATATAAATCAGTTGTTAGGGTCATGAGTTCGTCATGTGATCTGGTTAATTTTTGCACTCCCCCCTCTTGTTTTTTGTACTTCTTAGTATAAAAGCTAACACTTTTTTTTGGAAAGTCAGTTGGTCCTAATGAAGACATTGCCCAACTCTGGATTTTGGATTTTTTTTCCCTCATGGACCAGCATGGCATTTTTTTTCCTTCAACTACTCTTGCTGCTCCCACGGTCCCCACAACACCTGAAACTTCATAGTAAATGACAGACTGGGCAGATTTCAACCTTATAAATCTTGGAAGAGCTTAAAGCTGGACTACTTCAGCTGTCTGCTCACCTACTTTTGCAGGGTCATATAGGAGGACGCTAGTAAATGATGTCTAGCCTGAATCCAGCACCAGCCATATTTATGTGTTTCAAAGACAGCACAAAATGCCAAAAGAATGCTCCATTTCTCCCAGGGTCCATCAGATGACTGCCCTTGGGGAAACCTTGCTTAATGGTTTACGAAGTGGGATGTCCAAGACAGACCCCAGGCTGGAGAAGTTTCTCGGGAAAAAATACCAATGGACCAGCATTCTAACTATCAGTTCTTCTAAGCAGCATATATGGGGCGAGATCCAAGGAATGAATTCAACATTCCTTCCCCAAACGTGCAGGAATTGTGTTTCCTGAAGTGCAGGACACCATTGTGCACAGCACTCCTATTCCAAAACTTAGGAAAGCCTGAAATGCAGTTTGTGTCATATGGCATGCTAACTAAAGGGGGAAAACAAAGGGGAAAAATATTAAAATCTCAAGAATGGGCTGGCAGATAGAGCAGAGAGATCATAATGAGTATTCCTCCCCCAGGTTAAAGCCAGGTGCTACATTTTCTGTACAAGCGTGGGAGAATTGCAGAAAAGAGTGTTGGGTGGAGAGAGCAACTCACTAGTTTCCATAAAGAGAAAATGAAGTTTCTAAGCCTCATGGTTGTGAAAATAAGGTTGAATGTGTGAAGGCAATTACCTGTTGAGATCTCAGAAGTCAAAGGATGGTTGGATAAAGTTTTCTAAGGAGAAAAGGTGGGATTATATTGTCCTCTGTAGTTCCACTCCCATAAATAGCAAAATGGCATTTATTTATGTATGTATTTTGCTTATTGGGTAATTTGTTCAGGATACAGAATCAATGGGAGGCTTGCAAGATTAGGACTGCCTTGGCAGAGAATTCCTATTAAGCATTCAAAGAGCAATAAAATAGAGAAACATGGCAGTGGTTGCCATTTTTCTGGATTGAGCAGAGACACACTCTCTTCCAGGTTGGATTTCATTTAGTAAATCAGGATCAATACAGCAGAAAAGATAATCAAATACCTAGCCTTAAAACAAACAAAAAGGTTTGTGCCTTTTTAAACAGGGCATTCAGCATTACTCTAATTGTCGCCAACTCACCCTTCTTGAATAACTGAACAAATTCAAAAATACGCAATTAGGTTGTTCTAACAATATACAACACTACGACAGATATACAGAATAAGCAGGCTGCCGGGGTGGGATGGGGGATGTTTTACTTCACTAACTTTCAGGAGCTCTCACAATTCACATCTACCTCTATTAAGCCACTAGGTAACACACAGAAATTAGGTACTATCAGAAAGTAATAAAATACTTATTACTTCATTTCAGTGGTAAAATTGCTAGGACTTCTGTGGAACGAGATGACAACTGAAGACATTGCCTGCAGCTATGAAAATTAAAAGGCACAATCATAATATTTTACATTTTTTCTAAGTAAAGACAATTTAGGTCCTGACACACTCCCTTATGTTATTCATATTCCAGTTACTATTACTTTAAAAATGAGCCTCCTTGGGCCAAACAAAGGACTGAACATGTAATTAACTTACAGAATCCACTGCCATAATCTGCAGAGATGGTCACTAGCTTAGATGTCTAAGAAATGATGGATTATTAAAGGGGTCCCCAAACCTTCTGGGCAGTGGGCATTGTGGAAATTGAGAGAATATAATGGAATTTCTCCTAGAACAGTTGCCATGGGGTGGGGTGGGGTGCTTGCTCATTCATAAAGAGTCTGGGTATGAAGTCACAAAGCACACATTATAAAGGAATCGTAAGAATAAAAATAGATAACTTGCCCAAGTACAAAGGAAAGGACACCTTTGAGCTCCAAAACATCCTTATGAACACAAATAAAGATGGTGCTGGAGGGCAGCATCTGCAGCAAACTAGCCTCCTAGATAAAAATTAAGAGTAAGATGTCAAGAAGTAACATAAAAATGAGGAAGGGCATGGAGCCTGCTGGCCGCCAAGAGAGCTATCCATAGCTATGCTGGTGCCTACATGTACCACACTGGGAACTCCACAACTGGACAAATTCACAGGGATAGGCCTACGGACAACAGCTAGCCATGATGGCAGACGCTAACCTCCAAGTTCCAACTGAGCAGTGCAGAGGACAACCTGAGTGCCTCTAGCTGCCCACTATTAGGAACAGGATGCTGACTAGGTGGACCCATAGTCTGGTCTAGCAGACTTCTAATAAGACTGCCATGTTTGTACCAGCCTTCTCCAATGCGGTGCCTTCCAGATGTCTTGGACAACTGCTCCTGGCATTCACTAGTCAGCCATGCTGGTTAATACAGTTTGTAGGGAGAGGATACAGTAATCTTGCTGACGTCGAGCCCGTCTGGGCCTGGGTGTTAAGCCACCAGAGCATTCTAGAGATGCCACTTTGAGTTCTATGAAGAAAGGCAGGAGACACAGTCTTCTTCATTTAAAAGACACAGTCATCCTCTATATCCAGATTCACTGGCTAAAACCATTTTGAGAGTTGTTATATACCTTGCTACAATACCAAACAAGCAATACAATCAAGTGTAAAAGCTTCCCTGGCAGCACTGAAACTGCACAGAGCTCAGCAATTCAAACGGCATATAGAAAGGCCCATGGTGTCACCCACCCAAAAGGGGAAACTCTTTTCACAGGAAAATTTTGTATTCTTCTTCTGCTGTACAACCCGGTTGCACTTAAATGCAGATCACAATTGAGAAGGGAAGACAAAATGGAACAAAGGATAGACGGATTGGGCCGATAACTGTGATATTCAACAGCAGCAAAGCAATTATGAACCTTTAAGTATGTTGATAATGGAATGACAAGAACAGTGAGGTTTGATTGATCTCTCCCCATTTCTTAGCCAATTACTATGAGAATTATTCTCCTTTAGCAGAGTCACAGACAGAATATTTGAGCCTCCTTTGTTTTCAAAGCCTTTCTCCCTTGGTGAGCATAGTATTGAGAGAAAGGCTGCCCTCCTGCGTTCAATAGCAAGGGCTGAGCAGAGATGCTTTGTATAGCTGGCATGGCTACAGGCTGGCTACTTGTAAGAATCAAACTACTGAGTCAGACAGTGTGAAATTGGCACAAGCAATTGCATAGAAATAATAATTAAGAAAGGATGCTGCGGCAAACAGCACAGTTCCTCAACTCCTTGTGGAAGGTGGCAACACTCCCTGGTCGGTATTTGCCTGACAAAGCCACTTTAAAATGCTTTTCATGTTTACAGATGCTCTTTCCATGGAGTGGAGAATATTTAAGGCCTGGTGGCTGGGAATGAGAGGAGTTGCAGTTTGAGTGCATTTGAAGGGCACCCAGTTTTGGAAATGTTACACTGAAGGTTCATCCTATTGTAAGAAAACAATAGACTGCCTGCAAAAAAGAAATCCACATTGGCAAGAGAATCTAATACGCAATTCTAGCCTCCTCAGTAAAATGTATAAGGGTGTTTTTTTCTGTAGTATTTACTTCTAGATAAAAAGCTGTTTTTTGGATTTACAAATGAGCAAATACATGTGCTAGCACATTGACAAATGTCACCTTGCAACATTTGACCAACATCAGAAAATTGCCACCTGGCTGCTAAGGAAGGATGCGGCCTGAACAGTTCATTCTTCTCTCAGAATGCCTTGAAATAGGCTCACAGCAGAGCACCTTGGCATACAAAAGATCCCAGGCTAGGAATCTATGCTTAAAAAGATCTCTGAAATTCTTCCTGAAATCCTGGAAAGCCATTGTTGGTCTGATGACACCCTGATTCTCTAACAGCTTTACTAGAGGTGCCCCCAAAGCTTCCCCTTTATAGAGTTCCAACTGCCAAGCAGACAGGTCTGCTAGATGGCTGTTTTAGAGGGTGTTGCCATGATCAAGAGTGTACAAAACATACAAAAGCAGCTATTGTGCGAATGTGCAACCGATCTGTTAGCTGTGCGCATTTCCCTGTTTCAGTGGTGCCAAAGCGACAATCAAGCTTTATTGATTGTGAGCCGCCCTGAGATGCCTTGCGTGGGGGATGGCATACAAAAGTTTTAAATAAACGAATAAGCTTAAAATGTTTGGGAAATGCTATATTCATGGCATCCAGTATTTTAGCTGTTTTTTAAAAGAAAATGCAGACATAGTGAGAGTTACCTCTAAACTTAAATACAGCAAGCATCCAACTGAGCTCTCTTATACAGGAAGAGGTTTTAAAAGGAAACAACAACTGGAAGAAGCTGTCCACCCCGTCACAAGGAAGGAACAAGGGATACTGGGAAGGGCCCATCAGAAGATGCCAGGCAGCAACCGAATGGGGAAAGGCAAGAAAATGCTCGATATTCAGTGCAGTTAGGGCTACATACATGTACACAATGGACCCCCAACATTTCTAGAAGCAGATACTTATTAGGAAAATCAACAGCAAACAACCTTTGGTCATGTCCACACCAGCCAGACTCTGATTTGTAAGCATGTTTTATAATTCCTCTAGGATTGCTAGATCTCAAACTGAGTGCCATGAGAGCCATATAATTTATCTGAAAATTATTCTGGCAAACCTTCCAAAGATATGGAAATATAATAATCCTGTAGTGTCCAGAGATGGCACTAATTAATTCTTTATGAAGAATACAAATGGGTTTGCCCAAATGAGAGAATGCATTTTATGTCCCAAGAACAACCATATCTATGCCATATTTTTATTCAGTATTATGTCATTCCCCCCTAAATGTAGTTGAACTGCAAGATTTATTCTGATTTCTTCAAAGTTTTTCCCAAATGTTGCAATGATTATTTTGGCAGGAGCTGGTGGGAAAGGGCAAGAGAGGAGGCAACTAATGGAGTAAAGATGCAATGGGGCAAGGGAAAGGAGCTGTCCAAGGCAGATATGCATGTGAAAAGATATATTAGTCCATCCTTCTCATTAATGGAAGTTTAAAAACCCCTTAACAGGCATCTGTATATTTTCAAGAGTTTTCTACAAGCACAAGACCTAGGTTTTCTGTGTTATTTTAAAGATAGAAACTCGTTCCCAAAGTTGTCACACACTGGAGCCACAAATTCGCAGAGGATAGGTCCAGTTACTGTGACTACAGGAAATGCCTATAGGAAATAAGCAAATAAGGCATGCTGCAAGATGAATGCTGGGCAACCACAGAGGGGCGCTATTTCCTTCTAACTTGTGAACCTCCTGGAGGGATCTAGTTTGCACCTGTGGGAAACAGGACACAGGAAACTAAAATGATTTCTGGTCCAATCCAACAGGGTTCTTTCCTCTGTTCTTGCAGCAGATCATTGGATGCAGCTACAAACAGAGAAACAGGCTCCCAAATTACATATGGACATATTGCTGCCCGGAAAGAAAAAATTCTGGTCCTGGGTCACCCAGCCCTCTCTGTTAACAGAGGTTGCAATGTGTGTTTGTATACGGCATACACAGAAGTACTAGACTCCCAGGAAATCCTTGCAGTACACAAAGCCCTTATCCATATTTGTCACCCAGCATACAGAATATTTTGCTATTTATTGGTTAATCTATATATTTTGCATCAATACTAAAATTCTTGTGAAGTGTAGCAGCAAGAGACAAATGTTCTAAACTGAGAAACCTGCAGGAAGACTTTGTTATAAACTGAGAAACTTAACTAGGAAGGCTTTGAGAAGCTTCCATCAGGCTCAGCTCCACCACAGTCTGAGAACAACATTGAGTTATCTTTCATGGTTTATGTAAAGATCTTGTGAAAGTGTGCTGTATTCACTATACTCATAACAATGCTAACTGTTTCTCTTCTGCTGTTAAAAAAACAACCGTTGACTATTTTTGTCCTACACAGATTAACTGTGAAAGGCACCTGTAAAATATTTAGGGGAACATACACTGGTGGGGTGATAACACAATGTCCTCTGGACTGTAACTCCCACAACTCCAAACCATGGACCATGCTTCCTGGAGCTTATGGGAACTGTAGTTTAGAACATCTAGAGGCTGCTTGGGGGTCTACCCCCAATGTAAAGGAATACGCATTGCCCAAAACCCCATACAACCAACCAAGCAATGCCCTTCTGTGTGGGTCAGGCATGATGGGAGCTGTAGTCCTACACAGCTGAATGGCAGTGGGCAAAGGCTGGCCTAAACTTTCAGGGTGGGGAATCTTTGCTGGTAGCAACTGTTGCTTTAAAAAAAAGGAATAGGGAGAAGTGCAATGTTGGTTTTTGCACACAAATGCCACTGAAAGGTTACAACATGTCGTTAAGAGAAAGGAATCAAAATTTGCAACAGCTTTGGATCCCTTAGCTATGAAAACAATTATGCATAAGGAAAAACAAATGTTTCTTTTAAAAATCTGATACCAAATCTGCATTATGTTTCCCAGTGTTCACTCATCTTGAACAAATCATCACTTGCAGATGGGTTATATTCAGAAAATATGTAATGCACACATATACTGTGGGCAGAGGTGGCTGGCATCCTTACCCTGAACCAAGAACTGCCAACAGAATGGCATTTGTCTTTTTCAATGGCCTAGTTTCCAGTGTTTACTGAAAAAGCTTAAAACTTGATAACTGAAATGATGCTTCCACACAGAATGGATTCATACATTCAAAAGCATCAGCATCAAGTGAGGTAAACAAAGCCACCTTTTATCAGTTATGTGGACTTATGGGGAAAAGGTAAAATATGAATCAGCTCTGGTCAGCAATCACATCTGTATTTAACTGCTGCATGTGTGAACTAGCCCTGAGAGCTGTTAAGCACCAGCTTAATCTCTCTGCCTCTTTTGGGAGCCTGCAGCTTCTAATTTGCTTAAAACCTGTCTAAAATCCACCAGAATGAAAAACAGTAAGCCCATCAAGTAACCACTGTTGGGATTTAGACTATTAATGCTTGTTTCTAGAAAGCACTGAGCAGTGTAGAAGAATTATGTACTTGTTGGACATGTTAAATAAAGATATTTTAATAGTAGTTATGACATTTGCAGGTGGAAATTTACAAAACCCCTCTATTCTTTGACAGCTGAAAGCAACAAGAAGTTCCTTTCAGGTGTGGTCTACACACACAGGAAACACAGAAAAACATAGAAACAGAGCAAGTCAGAAGGCGGTCTCCCGGGCCATCTAGTCTGACCCCCAGCTCCAGCCAGCTCCGCTCACGACATGCCCACCATGAGGAGGATGAGGTGGTAGAATGCTGGGCAGCCAGTGGGAGCTATATTTAAATAACCCTTTAACCTTTAAATAACCTTTTCCATTAAGGAAAAAAACTAATTTTATGGTTTAAAAAACTAATTCAAAAAGTAGCTTATACCTCTGTCTCTTCTGGACTACTTATCTACTAGTAAGGAGTTGTTCTTTTTTTAAAACATAGGGAAGTTTTTCCTTTTTTAAAGAGAACTGCCACCTTGATTCTGCCTTTCTGTGCCAACTAAACCAAAACCAGACTGTAATTCACAATGGAACTAGGAGAGCAGCTTCACACAGGTGAGGCCCCCAAGCACCCTTCTACCAATGGGCAGAAGTTTGCTGATAAAAGATTAGCTAATCAAATCCATCACATCATGTAGCTCTCAATTAACATCATAATGGAAGGACAAGCATAAGCTAAATCTGGTCTTAATTATAGCCAAGTCAATAAAGTTTGTATTTTGATGATCCATGTTAAGAATGATTCTATAAAATGTGGTTAGCTAAGCTTGTTTAATTCTCTTTTGCTTGTAACAAATAACTGTAGTGATCTAATAATTATTCAAACAGATTAAAATATACCAATAGTTTAAATGAAAAATACATAGTCAAATTCAGTGCTATGGCTTATATTGCAGGGATGTAAGGATACAATTGCATGTGTGGCCTGCCTGGACTCCCAGTAATAATTCCTGAGCGGGAATAATCCACCCACTCACTGATTCACTTTTATCTTTTAGCTGAAAGCCTCATCTCAAGAAAAAAATCTTGAAACAATCATTGAACCCTCCATATGTCTTAGATATGCAGAGCCTGACTAGAGGAAAGAAAAAATTATGATCCAATCACCTGTCTTTTTAAATAAGAGCACAACACTGATGAAGAGACAGCCAAGCAGAATGTGGGAAGGGCTCACGGTGCGGCATGACGGGGGCTCCGTCCCTTCCTCCTGTGCTCCTTTCCAGATGAAAATCTCTCCCAAACTGTTGCTTACCTGTTTTAAGGAAAAACTTGTGTGTATTTGCTACATACCCAGTTTTCCCTTTCTGGGGTGGGTGGGAGATGGGGGTGATGCTGCCAGGGAAGGGACTATTCCCGTGGATTAGTGGCTAACATTTGAGAGAGACTGGAAATCCAGCTACGATTTCAAGGACAGCATCTTGTTAGGCCCAGGGTTGCAGTCCACCCACCCACCCACCCCCACTGTCTTTAGATAGTTTTTTTTTAAGGGGCTATTCTGAGGCATAATTAATTGACCCCTTTATTTCAGGACAACACAAATACATAATGAAGGAAAAAGCTCTACATATTTTATATTCCCCCAAATAGATAGTTGGTCTGTCCCTCTCTCACTTTCTCACACACCCCCACCCCCATATGAAGGCTATGGTAACCTATATATATGGTAACTTGAAGGCAAGATGTGCTCCAACGGAGCAAAGCTCAGGGAACCAAGGTTCCATCTAGATGCCAGGATGCACTTCCTGACAGTTAGGACCCCGAGGGTATGGAAGCAGGTGGTTGAGGACCCATCTGTGAGGGTGTTCAAAGACAGGCTTGACATGCATATGGTGGGCATGTCATAAGCAGGGCTGGCTGGAGCCAGGGGTCAGACTAGATGGCCTGGGAGGCCCCTTCTGACTTGCTCTGTTTCTATATATATATTTAGCAAGGAGAATGTACCATTGGTCTCAACAGGGCTTATTTCAGAGGCATGTATAGCATTTTGCAGTAATATCTTTAAAATTCTAGCCTTTTGGAAAGTAAATGGATTCTTCAGACATTTCTTGGATTTCACAAAAATAAATTTCAGATCAAAGGCAGTATGACATCTACACATGTAAGATACCGGAATACAGGCAATAATTAAAACATGCAACAAAGGTTATAACAAAATTCCTAATCAAAACCAGTTTTGATAAAATAGAATTATGCTGATATTGATCATTTTTCCAATGCTGATAAAAAGAAATGAGAATCACATGGGATCTGAGGCAGCATTTTAAAATCAAGTAAGGGAAGGGCATCTGGAAGGGGTTTTAAGTTTCCATGGTAAACAAAGATTTAGAAAGTAAATTGATTTTCCCACATCTTTTATGAAGAGATAAAGATCTAGTTCTTGAAATATACAATATTAATGCCAGTGATGAAAAGGACTAGTCTATTATAAATACATCAGAAACTGCTACCCATTTGAGTCTTACCACTTTCTAGGCATATACTAAAAATGTATTCAATCTGGACAACTTTTTAATCAGTGGTTAATGTTTATACGAATGAACCCAGAACAGTTCAGGCACAGAAATTTGTTCACCATGGGTGCTTTTAAGCAAGCATGAATTCTAGCTGGAATGAAACACATGCACCATAGGATGTTGAAGTGCCACAGTTAAATACTTCAAAAATGTGATCTCTACCCGCTGCAATTATACAGGTGAAGACTGAGTTCTTTAACCGCATCACAAGCCTTCTTTTTCACCTTGAAAATTTCAGAAGAATTCCTTGTGTACATTCCTTCGAGGAGTCTGATTATGCAGAATAGCCACTGTATATATGAAACTGCCTTTCAGTGAGCTATCAGTGAGCATTGGTCTATCTAATCCAGTATTGTGTTCTCTGACTGGTGCTGGCTTTCCACAGACTCAGGCAAAAAGCCTTGATGCTCCAGATACCTTTGATGGAAGTTGCCACGGGACTGAACCTGGTTTATTTCTGTATGTGCTGCTCAATGGTAAAGCATAAGCTTTCTATGCCAAAGGTCCAAGATTCAACTAAGCCCCTGGAAAACAACTGGTCATCAATGGAGAGGATTGGGCCACAGGGACCAATGGCCTATCTTAATGTAAGACACTTTCATACAGTTGGATGACCCACAGGGTCACTTTAATTCTGTTCTAGTTACCCTATCATATGAAAAGATGTAGCTTCCCTTTGCTAATGAAGATGCTTAACTGCTGCTTTGGATTGCTGTGTATATTTACCATACATTGTCTCACTGTATTTTATAAGAATTTATTTATTGCACAGTTACACTCCCCAGTAGTCAAAGATCTTCATAACCACACCTGGAATTTTGCAGGCTAAAGAGCAGTGCAGAAATGAATTATTCCAAATCAACAACGAACCTACTGCTCACAATTAATCTAACTGCAAGGGCAATCAGAGAAATGCGTCTTTTGCCTGCGACAGCACTGCAGGGCAGAGTGAAAAAGTTAAAGCACACCCACCTAGCACGTTCCCCGAAGGCACCTCCTGCAGCTCCTCTAGTTCTCTTCCCATCAGTAAGTAGAGATCTTTCACAGTACAGCAGGTCAAATGGGGTACTGATGGGAGGTCATCTGCGGCTGAACATCCCTGAGGAAGCTGCAGCAAGGAAACAGGAGAGAGAGAAAAGTTACTAATAGCCCCTGCTCCTGGACACACTTTTTTGAAAAACAAAAACATAAGAACTGTGAACAAAGAAGAATGTTTTCTGAGGTTTCATTCCAAGCAGCAGCAGAAAGAAAAATTCACTGCAAGATTACAAGCAGTAAAGAAAACGGAGTCCTGTAAATTCTCGGATTACTTATTTTATTTCTGCTTACTTTGTTACCAGAAGCTTCCACAAAAGTATGTTAAGGCAAGAAGAATAGCCAGAAAGGAGAGGCATTTTTCAAGGGACAGATTCCACAAGCCAAAAAGCTCCAGAGTGATCAACAGCTGAAGGTTCAGCAGGAGTGACACAATCGGCTTCATTCTGGTTGCCAACCCAGAGGGAAATGGGAGCTGAAAGGGGTTTGGCCCACCACCATCACTCCTGTAAATCTGATTGCTGACTCCAGCTGCAAAGGAATCACTTCTGGGTGCATGCGGGTGTTTACTTTCTCATTCCTGCTCTTAGCCTAGGCCAGTGGCCTTCAAACTTGAGATAATGGAAGCACACTTGCCAATGTGAAATATCAGTGCAGAATTCATTAGCAAATACAGTTCAGGTAACACATTTTATTTGAACAAAATGCTACAATTACTGTTGCCATAATATATTCCATATAATGTAAACAGAAGCTATTTATACTTTAAAAACCCCATTCATTACTTAGCCATGAAATACTGAACTTACTGAACACATGCTAAATTTCAATATAACATCACTAACAAATATGAACAATTATGCTTCATTTTAATGATTGGATGCTCTAGTTTTTTTGCCATGAAGAAGATCATGGAATGATTGATGACAATCGAAAGTGCATTTCTGGTTCTGCCTCCATTTTATCATGCCTGAGCAAGGGGGATTCCCTGCAAGCTGACTCTACTCGAATGAAACCGCTTTGGCTTTAAAACAAATTAATCTGCCTATTATTATTATTATTATTATTATTATTATTATTATTATAACATTTCTATGCCACCCCTTGCCGAAGCCTCGGGGCGGCTTACAACACAATAAAATACAATAAAATACAAAAATAACAATTTAAAATTAACAATATAAAATAAATAAAACATAAAACATAAAAGAAGTCACCCTGGCCTTTTAAAAGTATATATGTATGTTAAAGCTCTCTGGGCAGTTTACACTATTCATAAAAAGAGATGGGGAAAGTACAATAAAAATATCAGAAAATCAGAAAAAATAAACAGTTTTAAACTGCTTAAGGACAGTCAATAACAAGGAATAACCAAGAAAGAGAAAAAAGAGAGTGACTCTGCAAAGCACCTGACAAGTCACTGGGTGGACGAGTAAGTTGTTAAAAGCCTCAGAAAAGACAGCAGCCTTAACCTGGTGCGGAAAAGATGACAAACTTGCGCCAGCTGGGTTGCAGTGAGGTCATTTTGCT
This sequence comes from Varanus komodoensis, assembly GCF_004798865.1. Classification (NCBI taxonomy): domain Eukaryota; kingdom Metazoa; phylum Chordata; class Lepidosauria; order Squamata; family Varanidae; genus Varanus; species Varanus komodoensis. The sequence continues at coordinate 8,991,249 of NW_025335817.1, read as the reverse complement.
TTTATTTTTGTTTTTATTGCTTCTATGTATATTTTAATTCTGTAAACCACCCACAGAGCCCAATGGGCTGTGGCACAGTATGAAAGTGTAACAGCAGTGGTAATAATACTGGGGGCCCACGCCTGAGAAAGCCCTCCCTTCACACCTTCCTCAGCGTTGGGCCTGGAAGGAAGACCCCAGCGTTTGAGTACAACTCATTTCAATGCAATTGATTTCACTGTAATCACAGCAGCAAAGCCTTGGATGTTTCTCCCAGGACCCCTGGTTTTCTGGGGAAGACAGCTGGAATATCGTGGACCTAGCCTTTCATAAATGTGGGTTAGGATGCAAGTAGTAAGGAACTGGCTTGGGATTATTGTTGGAGCTGCTCAGCTCTCTGAACTTCTTTGCTTTGAAACAACTTTGTTATCTGGTTCACAAAAGCTCAGTTAACCTTACATTAGCTGAAAACAATACAACTTTTCAAATGTGTGGCGGTATCCTCAGAACATGACCCTGTGCATGCGTAAATAGAAAGAAGTCCAGCTGGGGCATGCTGGGAGTTGTCAGATTTTTGTTCAAGCATGTATAAGATTGTGCCCTCAAGGCTTTTTAAAATCTTTAATAGGCAACAATTTGGAGAAAAGGTTCGGTTAACCATGTTGTGGAAAAACCTTGGCGTACCTTGTGTAAGGATTCAGCAGGATCATATTTTGGCCCAAGAACAAAGAGCTTTTGTCCCTTTTTCACAACTCCACTGAACACCCTCGCAAAAGCAACAAATGCCTCCTTATTTTCAGGTTCCTGTTGCACAGATGCCAGGTTCACAGCCTCCATTTGAGTGGCAGGTAGCTGATCCTCCCCTAATAAAAAGTTGAGAGGGATAAAATGCTGTTTATATGTTTCTGAGTTGCTTCATCCTGTGCTCCAGGCAAGTCACAACAATACACATGACTAAAACAAACAACCCCTGGCCCCCTGCAAATACCACCGATGTCCAACAGCAATTACTTGCTGGATTTAAAAAAAAAAAAAGTCTGCATAGTTGGATCTACAAGTGCTTTCCCATGCCAGAAGGTGCCCCTTGAGGCCTAAGTTTCTGGAACAGACCAAACAGAGTGTTTTCCATCACTCTGATTCGTACGGTAATACAACCATGGCAAGGACATCATAACAGTAGTTCCCACAAACTCTAGTCTACATTTACCTAGGTCAGTACAGAGAAATGAGTCTAGCACGTGAGTTCATTTTACATGGCTTGGGCCTGTAATATTATGCAAGTCACAGCTCTCGTGGCACTAATATAATATAATGCAGTGTAAATCAAGTCACACTGCATGTGGCATGAGAGAAAAATTAATCCAACATTTGGAAATAAATGTTACATGGAGAGGATGAAAGCACTGCCAAACATAGTTCACCGTTTATTCCTTGATACAAAAGGGGCATATCCTCACAACCACTCCAGGGCATTGTTGAAAAGAGGACACATTCTGTCCATGCCAACTCCTAGGAAGTCACTGTCATGCACAAGATTCGGCTGCTGGCATGTCATTACTAAAACTCATCTAGGGCTGAACACAGCAAAGTACTAAAAGTCAACTGTACACAGTCAGCTAGGAGTAGGAGCAGTTGATGCTTGTTCCACAATGGAGTAGAAACAAATGTGGAAAGCTGTGGAAAGAACTGGTTTCCACCTGCTAAGGTTACCTATTCAGCTTCACTTGCACTACAACAAGTATACAGGGTGTTCATTTCTTGCCTCCAGCTCCCAATCTAAATTAAGACTGATACAAAAACAAAAGCAAAAGCAAACCCCACACGACTGACTCCTGCAGCTTTTCCAAAGAAAGAAGAATTCTGCTCCTATTGCAACTTCTTTCTTTCCTTGCCACAAATGTCATCAAGAAGCACACTCAGTTTGGACAAGCTGTACCAATTTCCCTCAGCTACTTCTAGAACTCTTCCTGGGACATTTCCATTCCACCTCACTCAGGCTAAGGTTTCGTGGAGACATTCCATCTCGTTGCACAACCCACTTACCTCAAACGGAAGATACCCTTTAGAGTCCCCTTTCAACCCCCCCCCCCCACAACCCCTCAGAAGACAGCCTGCGACCAATGAAGAAAGGAAGGTGCTCCAAACTACAAGCAGATGACAGCGGGGCATTCCTTGCAAGTAATCTGAAATTAATGCCAAGGATGATTACCTTTCTACTATTCTGCAAGATACAGAATGGCAAGATACTAGACAACTGCTCAGAAGATTCACTGTGTGATATCCAACGCAAGCAGGAAGAAAGGAGATTGCACCCCCGACGCCGCCACTGACATCTGCCTGTTTGCCAATAACACACAGCTTCTCAGACATTGGAAAGGATCCACTGTGATGAGCTCTCCCCTTGGCACTTAAGATATACACATGGACCTGACATCTGGACTGAGGACGAGCCAAACAGGTTCCCGTGTTCGCTTACCTATTCTTTTGCTTACCTCCAGTCTCTCTTGTTTCTAGAGCTTGGTCCACTGGTTTGCCTCCTATCCCCTCCTGTGCTGACGCTTGCCCCTGACTAGCCACCAGTTTCTCAGCGTGCCGTTGCCTTACAAGTTCGCGCCTTTGGGCCATTTCTTCTTGTGACAGAGGCCTATATACCAGTAGAAACAGCATCAATTTTTGGAAAATTTAATTTCAGCAAGCTCATGGCATATTTTCAATTTCTCAAGAACAGCTACCAAAAATATTCAGGTAGTCCTGTGAGGCAGCATTAACGGAAGCCACCCAGGAAGACTCCAGTTTATGTTTACTCGCATTTCAATAAATTCATCATGTCAACAGTCCTGTGACTGGCTTACATTTGCACTCAAAACAGAGTAGAAGTTTTGCCTTATATCCTAAGCAAGGCAGTAACACTATGAAAGAGTTTTGGCTGTTGTAGGATACAATAGCATTTCCAAACCGTAAGTGGCCTTCCATTTGTCATATATTAAAATAGAGTGTTTGTTTGTTTATTTAGTACATGCCAGAAATTTGTGACCAGCTGCAGGCAGAACACACATGCAGTAATAGGATAACAATCAACTAACTGGACATAACACCAACAAGCTGTTCTTACTTTGTGATATCATTCATTAGTTTAATTGCTTTAACAGCTTATTGGAATTTCAAATTAAAAAAAAAGAAAGTTGTTATAGTCTGCTTTAGTGTATAATTACCGTGTAAGAAAGAAACCCCCTGTATGTGTTATTAAAACAAAAAGAAACACTGTGAGCTACTCAAAGATATTTCTTTTACAATTAATATCCAGTGGATGATCTGAGACCACTTCCTGCATGAAATTGATTCCACACATTTTGTCTGGATACATATGTAGATTGTCTTCCCTGCAAACAAAGACCACACTTCAAAGCAATCCTAATGAATGATTCCCTTCCTCTTCAGAGACCCAATTTTGTGTTGTTAATTCCATAAGCAGGTGCTCTTCATAAACACTAGCCTACAATTCTGACAGGATGTACCATCAAACATTGTCCTTGCCCACTAATAGATGGAGCTCAACGGGGTCAACAGAAACCATTAATGTTGCACTATTCACAGCCAAGAGACTTGACTGCACTACAACACAGAGTTCACTGGGGTCTACCAAAAAAAAGTGGGGTGGGGGAAGAATAATTCACTTTCATTTGATGCAACCCATTTGGAAAGCTGTTAGTCGACATGGCTAATGGTGTTGCTTATTGACATGGTTAACAGTATTGTTTACAACACTTAAAAATACACCCTTTAGGGAACAGGAGAACATAAAAGTGCTGAGGGATGGAACTTATTCTAGCCTCTGGGCTTAAGCTGCTAACAGAAAACAGAAGGAAATCTCTTGCAGAATCGATAGGGAAAATAGCAATTTTATGACAAGGTTTTCTTGGAAAAGGAAGGCTTTTAGGCAGAGGGAAGAGAGAAATAAAACTTATTGTGAAATTCTAAGGATAATTCTATTACTTACTTTTTGGAAGTGTATCCAGAAGTGGCTTACAAAGCCATTCTTTATGTTGTAACAAAGCCAGACATAAAACATCACAACAGGAAGAGCTGAGAACTATAAAACCAATTCCAGTAGCCAGTCAAGTAGCTCATCTATTCATTTCAGCCAGAACAAAAGCCCTTTTAAAAAAACAACTGCTTTGACCTTCCTCCAGAAATTCAAGAATGAGCTACAGGCAAAAGTGTGTAGGGGGAATCATCACCATGCAGGTTTTAGCTGTGCAGTATCTCAGATGGTCAAGACAACTCAACAGGGCCTTTTGGAAGGTCTTACAGTAAGATGCAGAAAAGGAATATGTAGGTTAACTGATTTCACAAAAACTCAAAGCTTTCTTAAAGTGTTATGAAAGGAACACAGTGATTAAAATCGTGGATGATTTTAAGCTCTCTTTTATTAGAAATGTGATGTTTGCAAATTAAGCATTTAGAATCGTACCCCTGAAGGCTTAGTATAGAGAGCTACTACAGTTGTTCTTTGGGCTAACAGTATTCAACATTTTCAACTACCCCAGCATCTCAGTTACATGACAGAAATGGATGCATGTAATCTAGCTGGAAGTAGCATAGGGGCCAATTTAGTGGTAATTAAAAAAACCCCAATAATCACTCTCAAAAGAGGCTGATACCTGGGCTAGGCAGGAATGGTTATGTACATCCACTACAACAGTTCTGTTTCCTAAGGCACTGCAACCTCAGAAATACTTGAGCAGCCTCATAACCAAGAGAAAATCCATCCATATTCATATTCCTAATATGAATTGAAATATACACCCACTTCTTCACAAGCAGCCAGCTTCTGTACCCATTTCTCTGCCTTGTCATCTTTTTTTTGTGAAGCTGCTGATGTAACTGCAGAATCATCATCCCTTACAGAAGCTGAAACTAAGCACCTGGAACAGCACATGCATTTTTTGCCTCCCTGCTTCCCTTCATGGGATTTTTTTTTTAGAGTGTAAAGCTACTCTGGGCACTGCGAATAGTAAGAGTGAAAAGCGTTTCTCACCTTACTTCTCTGCTGAGTGCCATGGGTATTGACAGTATACTATCAATAAACAGTAATATTACTCGTCACAGATGGTGAAGGCAAGCGGCTGATCTGACTTAGGAGAAAGGCAAGCTGTAACTTGGTTATGCATGGGGTTTCCATGGGTATTCAGAAGTCCCAAACTATTCCTCATCTAGACCATAAAACATTCAGCAATAGTGCATCACAGTCTCTTAATAATTACTTGCCTACAGGCAATTCTTACTTGCCCCTAGGAAACTGGATAATGGGATGATTTGTATAATTTTTTTTCTTCCCCTCCCTTAAGCGACACACGTCTGCTACTGTTTTGTGGGCTTGTACAAAAGCTTGACATCTAGAAACACATATTTGGGAGGCTGTCCTATCCAGCCACCAGCCACCTCCATTTAATTACCTTTAAAGCCCTTTATGGATTGGGTCCAAAATACCTTCAGGAGCACCCTTGCCCATACATTCTGCCTCACCCGGTAAGATCCTCTGGGATAATCTCCTGAGTCTGCTTCTGTAAGATGAACGTCAACTACCCGGAGGACTTTCTCAGTGGTTGCCCCTATCCTATGCAAAGGTCTGCCAGGAGAGGTGCATCTGATTTCCCAATTTCAAACCTTTAAGAGGGAATTAGAGTATATCTTCCAACAGGCCTTCCCAGATTAGTTCTCATATCAGCTTTATTTAATATGCTGATTTTAGTCAATTTTAATAACTTCGGATTTTCACTGCTCAGAGCCTTTGAGAGTAGGGCGGTATATAAAAATTAAAAACAATAAAATAGAACAGACATCACCAGGGTGCCACATCACAATCTGTCAGTTGGGTTCACTGGGTTATGGAGATCTGCAACATGCCAACAACCACCTCTTCTCTTTGTTGATCAGCCAAAGGGCCTGTAAGACCATGGCAGCAAACAGAGCAATCTTCTTTGCCTGCAGGACACCTGGGTGACATATCTATCGGAGACACTGTTCTCACCTCTGCCTAGCTTTCTGACCATCCTGGCAACCACCAGACTGTGAGAACACAGCCTTCTCTGCATAACTCACCCATCTTCTTTCCCTACAAAGTCAGTCCTAGCTTCTCACTTTTCCACTCTGATTTGCTTTCTTGGCTACAGACCACATCTCTGTTTCACTCCCATGACAAGGTAACAACTTAAAACCAGCTCATTTCTACTGAACTCTGTCTCATATAAGACCACCCTGACTTTCCAGGGGCCCAGGCCAAACCATGGCAAAGGGTGCCCATTGTTCACTAATGCCACTGTAAAACAGAAGCACCACTAACGTTACATGCACCACACGGACGTATGACAGCCCAGGGTAAAGCAGCAACACACATGCTGTTAAGCACTCATGATGGTGAGCAAAAGATCTCTTCAGCACAGAAAGGAAGTGTCTGCCACCTTTTACAAACACCACCATTTATCAACAAATACTTTTTATCCCGGAATCTCAAGGTGCTTTGCAAACTATTTCTTCCCAGTAAGAAAATGTGAAGCTGAAGTATGCAACCTGGTCCAGAGAGTAGCATCAGAAGGTTTCAGAATAGGAACTGTACAGTTCAGAACAAGAACTGTACCCCACATTTGATGCCACCTGTGCTGTAGCCCAACACATCCAGAAGTCGCCCAGCTGAGCAAGGCTACTTTGGAGCACAACCGAAGCCTTCCTTCTATACGGCCGCCTTAGAGTTGGAGGCATCCCATGTGCTAGGGACAAGGCTGCTTGCCCCAGGTTCATGAGCCTCTGCCCACTAAGAGAATTTTACACAAGAATATAATTCTAGCAATGACTACAAGTCACGATCGTTCGAGGGGACTCCTGTGGCTACTACAGTTCTATGCTGCACAGCAATAGTGAGTGGCATGAAGCGAGCTACGTGTGACTCGTTCACAGGCACTCCCCACCACCCCAGCAATGCTCTGAAGTCAAAAAGCTGCTGCACCCCGCATTTATACTTAAATTATTATCGAGGAGCTCACCAAACTTGGACACTTATAGGTAGCATTGATTTCAAGAAATGAGAGTTAAAACACATTCTTAAGTTCCCCAATGAAGTCAACACAATCTAAACTTTTAACTTAGTGGGAAGTGAGATACCAAGCAGTTATTAAAATTAAAGACTTTCTGGTTAGCAATTGCTGGCTTAGAGAAAACAATGTTAAATACCTCTTCAGAAAAAAAAGTGACTTGTGTTATAATCACGATTTCATGATGCAATTGTTTAAAATGATACCAAACTGCAGTATTAAATACTGCAATCATTTTGCAACTTGGACTGGAGCACACTTGGCAGGACTCAACACCTCAGCTTCATGGTCTCCTAACCATTTCTACCAGAGATGCCCATGAAATGTACCTCCACATTTAACAATGCAAATTCCATTCAAGCACCCGGAGCCCTTTAAATGTTAAGAACTAGGGCTGAAACAGATCCCAATTCTGTGCACTGAACATAAAAGGAATGTGTAACTTGTCCACATCGATCTAGTTTTATGAGATCAGGATCTCTAACTAGAAGCACATACTTGGGGGGTAGGAAAGAAGATTATGAAAAAAAGGCTAATAAATTTCAGAAGGGCACTGGCACTTAAATTGCTAAACTCCCTCTAGAAAAAAACAAGTGCTGTCTTGTGATCCTTTGCAGAGGTTCAAAAGATTTGCTGTGCTTTTGGCTTTCCTATACTGCTCAACCAGATGACATACCAGTTTGAAAGCAAATCCTAGGTCAAGCAACCACTTAATTTCCAAGACAGAACGCAAGCACAAAAAGTAAGGATCCCATTCAATTACCTTGCATTCATTTAGTCTACTGTGTCATATACAGGAAAAGCAGTGTGAATTAGCCAAGACACAAAATCCCCACAGCACACACTGCTGGCTGGTAAATTGTGCAACCCTGCCTCTCCCTCTCTTCCTATCAACATGCACTTACAGACAGTTGACTAGCACCATCTAGTGATCCAAATACACAGCACATCTTCAGGCCAGAAATCAAAGCACCTCCAAAATAAGTGATGGCAATCATGCTCGTTGGAGGCACACCACTGCCACCGCAGTTCAGTCCTTCAGGACCGAGATACCACAAATGGCACAATCTAGAGTGTGCTCATTTACCAGCGGATCCACTGGTGAAACGGGACAGATCTATGCAGGATAGTTCACAACGCATGCTTAAACTATTGAGCATTAAATCCATTTTTCTCATGTCTGGGAGGTGAGGCATGCAGACCTGAAGAAGTGGACTAGGAGAACAGAGCCTCTTTCAAAGCCTTCTTTTATCCCTTCCCTTGCAACACTCCTCCAATGAGAATATCCTCCATTCCTGATCTGTTCACTTCCTAACTCAGCAAGTTTAGGGAATACTCTCAGGCCCACATGTTCCTCCTGCGCTCAAAGAAATAATTGTGCTTGAAAATCTGCACACAGCACAAGGAGATTCAGACAACTTGAGCATGGAAGTCTTTGCTGCAGTGACTGGCTTTCTACACAGGAGGGACTGTACTAGCCTGAAACACACTCCTAAACTTACTGGGTAAAGGACGAAAGGAGGTGGGGAGCAATAAGCGAAAACGGCAGCAGCTGAAAAAACCCTATGAAGTCATCAGCAAGACAACAGGAGAACATAAGGTTGATGTCCAAAGCTTGGAAGAATGAGTATCCTTCTGTACATGAAATTACAATTTCCAAAATGGAACAAGACAGAGGAGGTCTCAGAAAGGAGATCTGCTGACTTTGTCCCGCTGCAGAAGCGGTAATTTTAGCTAGCCAGTGCTGCTCTCCCATGAGGTAGTCACTGTTCCCACTAGTGTGCCGTTTCCAGTAAGACGATTGTCAGATACCACCCATAATGGTTCTATATTAATCACATTGTGACAAAGCACAGAAATGGTTCAAGACCTAGTGCAACATAAGAGCCTGCTTCATGTTTACCAACCAGCTCTTGTAACTAGTTGACCTAGTTTTAGAAAAGGGCAAATAATTTTATGAGGCCCAAAGCAAAAGGAATCTAGATCTGCATCGCGTCTAATGCCATTGGAGCAGGAGGAGATCAAATGGCACCATTTTCTCACCTTGGCTTGTTCTGTGGCAATGTCTTAGCGTCAACTGCAAACATTTTGGAAACAAAGACAATGACTGGGGCAGTTTCTTCACTGCTGCATTTCATAAACGCTGAGCAAACATAAAACGAAAGAGTTACATGTCTTTCCAAGATTTGGTGAAAGTCTCTGGCTTTATACGCATTTGTCAAAATGACAAGTTAGTAAGTGGATCCAGGAGGGAAACCCTAACCCTTATGTAAGATGTTTTGTAAGTCTTCCTTTAGTTTCAAGCTGAAAAAGCTGAATTCTGCCCAGATTTCACAATAAATGTTTTAAGACATTGTGCAGCACCAGGATGGGACAATTTATCATAGCAAATATCTCTCCCTTCTCCCACTAACCATTGTAGAATAAGCTTATTTGAAGAGAACTTTAGGATCGTCTTACAGAGAGAGTGGAAAAGTTACTCACCAGCTTTCAGGTCTTGTGTTTCTTCGGGTAGAGAGTCAAATGTTTTCGCTCCAACAGACATCAACTTTTCCACTCTCTCAGCAGAGATATCAAGAGGACTAGGGAGTTTAGTGCAGACCATGGCTAAAGCACAGTGCTAAGGAAACAAACAGAAGTTTCCTACAGTTTCACGTATAGTTTAAAGGAGAAGATACAGATTGGGCGTTGAACAGATATCACAGGCCAGTCTCCAGGAACAGCAAGAGATCCAGGTCTTTCTGTTTTAGCAGGCTGCGGGTATATACATACACATCCAATGCACACACGTTTCCCCAAAGCTAATGCTTGCTAGGGAATGCAGACACTAAATGGTTTGGGAGAGGGATACCTGGAAACACTGGGTAACCCAGGAAAGTGGGCAAAGGAACTATAATTTATTTCATTTCTATATCACCCCATAGTTGAAGCTCCCTCGGCTGCTTTATCAATAGAAACAGTTGAAATCTATCCAGTTGTGGTTAGGTTTGTATCGCTCTGAATTCTACTGCTTCAATTCCCCTTCCCTCATGCCCAGCCCCTTCAATTACTGTATAAATTCAACAGCATGTTTTGCTACCAAAATAGGTAGGAATAACACTCCCCTAAACCTACCCTTTCCCATGAACTGGTGGGTTATTTTCTAATTTGAAGAAATACTATAGCCTTTAAAGTAAATAGTAAACTTAAAAGTTTCCTTAAGGATACAAAGAACTGACTCCGATACTGGTAGCCACTGACTACAAATGGCATTAAGTTGAACCTTCGGATCTGTGTGGCGCAATTCGCGAGCACCAATTTTCAGTCCCAGAGAGGAAACTATTTTATCTATTTTCTCCTTGTCTCTAAAATAAAAAGAAAAGCATATGTATGGAATTAGGATGGCACACCTAATCAACTGAGAATATTTCAACATACCAGTTTCAGCAGGAAAACAAAACTGGAAAGGATATATTTGGACATACTTTTCCATTATTGTCAACAATATGAAACCTGGAAGTTAGCCTTTCTGATCAACCACCCACATAATATCCAGAGTTACATCTATCAGATTGCAACACTCTGATATCAGAGCCTAAAAAACAAACAATTCACAGCCTGCCCAAAAGAAGTGTAAGGCTACAAGATTCCCTAATTGTTGCCATCAAGTAAGAAATGTTTTCCTTTTACCTTTTCATAATAGCTTCATAAAGGCTCCATATGTTTTCCAGTACCAATTGCACAAACAAAGGCTTCTTTCCTTTCAACTGGAAGAAAGCAGCAGTTAAACATAGCATATCCTTTAGGTCTGCAGCACCTGCATGTGGAAGATGCACTGTAAGATCCTCACAGCACCCTACTTCCCAGTCTTCATCAAACCACTATGGGCACTGGAAGTCTGCCGAGGGATCCTACAGCTCTACGCCCAAGGAACACAATCTGCCCTCGCATGCACAAATGGTGTGGGTGCAGTGAACTGGACAGGACTCCAGCTTTGCATAAACACTGGCAGCTGACACTAAGGCTTTGTCTACGAGTACGGCAGAACAAGCCAGGAGAATGGACCACATCCCGCCATCCATACTGAAGGACACCACCCCCAATGTGGTCCCTGCCAAACGCTTGCAACAACAGATCCCGGCACGCCTGACAAGTGGTCATGCCAACTGGGGCTCATGGGTATTGAAGTCCAAAAGATCTAGGATGCAGCAGGCATGGTGGGCAAGGTGCTGTAAGATACACGTGATACTCTTTCACATGAAAGGCAAGTTGCAAATAAATTTTTAAAAAACCACCACAAAAGGGAAACTAGCCTGGCTGAGCTGCCATGAAATACGTCGCAGGTCTCAGATCTCCTTATTTGAAGAAGAGAAAAAGCATGAGCTCCATCCTTCTCTGTGACTGGCAGACACTGTAAAGTCTCTGGATCATCCAGAAGAAGGATAAATGCTAGGAATAGTTTTTTCCTATCTGGTCAGAGCAGTATTTTATTTATTTATAACATTTATATGCCATCCTTTACAACAACATTTCAGGACGGCTTGCAACATTAAAACAACAATAAAACATCAGTATATAAAAATAAAAAGGAATAATAAAAAGTAAGAAAAAATACAATTAGATAAAATTAAAAAGCGACCGCTAGCTTCTAAAATCACTAATTCGAAAACAATGTTCGAATAAAAAGCTTTTCACCTGGTGCGAAAAGAATATAAATTCAGCACCGGGCAAACCTCTCTGGGGAGCGCATTCCATAGTCTGGGCGCCACCGCAGAGAAGGCCCTACTCTGAGTAGACACCCTCTTTACCTCCTTCAGGGAGAGTTCCTGGAGCAGGGCCTCTCCTGCAGATCTTAAGGGGCATGAGGGCGTATAAGGAAGGAGACGCTCCTTCAGGTATCCTGGTCCCAAGCTGTTTAGGGCTTTATAGGTCAAAACCAGCACCTCGAATTGGGCCCAGACTTCAACTGGAAGCCAGTGGAGCTGGTAGAGGACCAGCATTATATGTGAATAATGTCCTGCATATAGGCCACTGCTCTTCATGCTCCAGCAGCCAGTTTACAGAGTTGGAAATCATGCCCTCTTGGGTCTAGACTCAAGTCTGTCAACGGCTTCATTTGGACCAATACGGAAAAGCCATCAGCTTCAAATCCACAAATGCATCGGTGATGTGCCTGCACAGTGGTGGGCGTGCACCTGTCCCTGCCCAGCAATCAGAGGGCTGATGTTAACCACCCCAAATTTCTGCTGAAAGGGAACAGAACATTCCTTCTTCACCCACATATCAAAGTTGACATGAGTCAGCCAAGTAATCAGCACGGCTGGTCCAAATCTTTAACCACAAGTGCAACACAAAAAGAGAGTATTGCCCCTGCCCCCCCCCCCACCCCCGGTATCATCAATCTGCACACTGGTGACAAATTTCAAACATGTTTTTGATCATCACCAGTTAGGCCCCTCCCAGAAAAGTATAAATTCTGTACAGGCGATAGCTTGAGCATTTTTTTTTTTTTTTGGTGGGGGGGGATAGGAAAAAAGGAGTAGCAAAAACAGGGTTAGGGTTAGAGACTAATAGTAGTACCTGATCAACTTTCATGATTTTCTTGGCTTTTGTATTTAAATAGTAATCCCCCCACAGGGTCTTCATCAGAACTGAAGGTTTAATTCCAAGCTTCTGGCTATATAGCTTAGCAAAATGTTCTATGCTAGGAAACAAAGAAACAAGAGGTTAGCACAGGCATGCATCAATAAAAACAGTGGTCAGAATGAGCATTTCTGGCAACTTACATGGTAATCATACTACATTGGACAGGTACAGCTATTTCCTATGCCTGTGAAACAGATGTCTGCATAATGTGTAAGACGACATTATTTCAAGCACCAAGCCTCACATTCAGTTTAGTGGAAGAAGGAATGTCAACTCGTGTGCTGCAGATTCTTAACCCGTTTGTGTGGAATATGGGCTGGTTCGCATACACCTGCTCCTTGTTTGATCAGTGCACAGAGGCATCAGCTACTGAGATAGGTAGGCAAATGCCGGTTGCCCATGGGCTCCAGGAGGCGCCATCAGGACTGACATGGCTCCAGGTGCCAACATCACCTTCTCCCCCCTTTTTAAATACAAGTTCTAGTTCTAGTGCAAAGTGTCAGCTGAGAGTGCAGGTTCACCACCTTCTCCTGCCCAGACTGCTTTTATGTCCTGATACAATACAGCCTAAAGGAATTATGGGAAATGGATGCTGGCCAGCTATATTTGCCCCAATAGAGATATAAAATAATAATAATGCTGCCTGCTATGTGGTAAACCTAGGGGACTGGATGGGGCAAGAGCCCCCGAAGGCCACCCCAAACTGATGGAATCCAGTTTGCATATATGAGTAACCACACTAATGACATGTTGTTGTGATAGCAATTAGCCTTCTAAATATAGTGCTAGGAAGTGGGGGAGAGAGACAGGAATAAGGAGCCCTCAGCAACCTCCTTTTGCCCTCTATGAGACCCACCTGCATCCTTGCAGGGGCAGCTGGCACAGTTCTGTGACCTTCCAGAGCATATGCCAGGAAGCCATAGGATTGTGCTGTAAGATAAGCACCACCCTCTAAGGCCCCAAACATTTATCCAGTGAGCTCCATGAGACTTTTTAGAGACTTGTATACAATTGAACTTCTGTATAGCAGGAGCCTAATGAAAGCCAGGAAATAGCAACTCACTGGTTTCATTTAGGTCCTGTATTTCAGAAGGCTACAAAAAGATTCCTATTATTTATATATGCATTTTTTATTTGCCTGCCTTTTCCAGATCAACTAAAAATACTTTTTACCATCAGCAAAGTATTTCAGTCTCCGCTTAACCAAATCCTGGCTGAATAAAACATCTTTTTAAAAGTTTATATGCTATTGCTATTCTGGCTATTCACAAAAAGTTAACTGCTAGAATTCTTGTCTTGTTTCATTTTTCCTGGTTTATAAGATCTTCATTATAACTGCATAGCAGAAATGCTTGTCTTTCTACCTCTTATTATCACAACTACATCCTTCCAAAAAACATATACCCCTTTAGGGTAGGCTCATCTCATCAAATCAAGCTTGAGGACATCCGCATCAACATATGAACTGCAGTACTTTTCCTTGGCATGTGCTGGTTCTCAGATGCTGAACAGATCGATATGTGCATTAAACAATAAAAATTTTGGTCAAACTATTCACAGGTATCTATCAACTTACCCAAATCCCCAGCCATCAATTGCACTGGCAAATACAACGTTTCCCTGATCAGGTGAAAAGTAAAGGTGAGAATCATCTGTGAACTCCAAGCCTGCACTCCAGTCATATACTTGGTCTCCATGAGCAGAATCAGAAGTTGACTGAGTCTCTATTTCTTTCTCAGCCCTTTCTTCTAGGACTTTAGAAGTGAAGAGAGTTGCAGTGATTGCATTCACCTAGAGACAAATTCATTTCGTTTATGTCCATTATTATATCCCATCTTTCAGGCGCTAAAGGCAGCTTAAGGTAAGATTTCTAAAATACATACACATAATATAAAAAATATAACCATGAAAGACACTCTTAACCAGCAAGTGAACTATCGAAATCACAAGTCAAAGCCAAGCCAGGCAGGCCATCTTCTCAGAAGCCCTCTTGCTTTCAATATATTCCAAATACCGAAAGTCGGACACAGAGCGTGCTACCAGGGGTCCAAAAGGATCCATACGAACTTGTTGCTTTCACCATTCCACACATGCCAACATCCCTGCTGACTACAGATAGCTAGCCAATCAGAAATCTTTCATACCTGCTCCAAGATATTCTTAAGGTGAGAATAGGCTTCTTGAGGTGTAAACTTGAGTTCCAGTATGAGACGATCTATTTTATTAATCACCAGGACTGGACGTATGTTTTCAAGCCAAGCTTGTCGCAAAACTGCGTGAGTCTAGTACAAAGGGAAGAATGCACAGTGATGTAATGCACGGAACACTTAATGGCTTCTGTGAATATGACTTGGTGATTAACTCTCACCTACTGTGAACATATAATTAAAGAATACTTGTATGCACCTTTCCTCCACCCCTCCATTCTTGCATGTAATTTCCTGCCATTGCATACATACAGTTTGGTATTATGCATGATGGTCACCCACTGGGGTTGAATTCTATTTTCTATTTTTTCCTTCCTTTTCTTTTTAGTTTATGATGTTCAGTTTTATATGTTTTAATAATTGTGGTTTTATTATTGTATTATTCAAATTTTATATTATGTAAGCCGTCCTGAGCGCTTGTCAGAAGGATCGGATACAAATGCTTGAAATAAATAAATAAATAAATAAATAAATGTATGTATGTATGTATGTATGTATGTGAGGGTCATTCCATGTTGCAAATCTTAATTAAAGTCAGATCTTAGAATTTTCCTTCTGAAGATATACTGACAGACACTGGATGTACAAAATGCTTTTCCCCCAGGTATTTCAGATTCATCCCAGCAGCATAATCATCTGAGATCTGATATATGACACTCACTGTGTTTTCAACAGTAAGTCTGAAAATAGGTTTCTCCTTCTGTGTTCTGATTGGAAGTGATACTATCAAGTTAGAACATTTTAGTGTTTTTCCTCCTTTAGCCAAGATAACTGTTTACATCACCTGTGGGCAGACTCCTTCCACAGCATCTACGACAATGATGCAGCCGTCACAGATTCTGACAGCTGTGGATACTTCTGATGAGAAGTCCACATGGCCAGGGGAGTCTATTAGATTGATGAGATACTCCTGGTTATCTAGAACCAAAGAAAGCATTATTAAAAGGCAAGCACTTTAGAGGTACATTTGCCTATATTTGCAAGAAATCATGATCTGGCATTAAGTGGTAATCTGTGGGATCCTGTGTTCTCCCCCCTGGTGCCCCCTTTTCCAGCACTCTCAATTCTACTGGAAATTGGGCAGGCATGTGCCCATGTGCCATTTCTGAATAGGAACAGGTGAGTTTGTGGGGGGATACTGTGTACACAGATAATTGTTCTCATAAACCCAGTGAAATCCCTTCTGCTGGGTAAAACAGTACATGGTAAGAATCATCCCTGCACACACATTTCCCAGCAGAGCCTCCCTGCATCATCATCAGTAGGCGACAGAGTGCGCATTAGCAATTCAGGGCAGCCCATGGCAAGCTGGCCTTGGTGGGGCACACATGGCTCATCCGTCCCCCAGCCCTGCACCTGACCATGAGTTCACATTACCTGTGGACTGGTCTTTACAATATGTGGATCAACAGAAAATAATCAGTATTTTATTTTCCATCACTCAAAATCTTGGCCCTTATGTAAGTACTGTATTTTGTGATGATACAATATTCAACAGTCTAACTGTATACACAGAATGTGTTAACTACTTTACCTTTCCCAAACAGCAATGAAATTGCACTTGATTTCATTGTAATGCCTCGAATTTGTTCATCTTCTCGGCTATCCAAATATCTCAGCTATATGATGAGAAGGAAGAGGGAAGGCATGAACTGAATCTGCATTCTGAGAGACTTGAATAAATATGGATAGTGAATTCTGAATAAAAATGTTCAAACTGTACCTTTCCTGCCAGTCTGCTAGAGATTATTCCATTGCTAGAAATAAGACAGTCAGCTAAAGTTGTCTTGCCTATGGGAAAACAGAAAGTCAAAGCAATACACCCAGAAAAGGGATTATAATAAAAACAAGCCAGTATAAGCAAAATTATTTCCATGACCATCTACTCTATAAAACACACAGGATTCTTCTTTTGTACCATGTAGCAAACAATACAATGCACTCAATATACAGCAAGGCAACAGAATAGCAGGCAGCCTTTATAGCCACCAACACATCAAGCAAAAACGATTTCAGTGAATCTCCCATTCTTAAGAAACAGTTGCTGTACTTAGCGTAGGTGCCTCTCTTACCATGGTCCACATGAGCTAGTATACAAATATTCCTGATGTAAGCAGTATTTCTCTGAAGTCCAATCGTCTTATTCACACTAGTAAGAACCATGACTGGATGCTTGGCTGTAAGGAGGATTTCACACTGAAAAATCAAGGTACAAATCTTTCAAAAAGCTGTAAGTTTGTACAGAAGCATTAGGACAGACTTAATGCAGCTGACCATGGCAGTATAAACAAAAATATTAGTGTCAGATAGGAGGAGGACTAGAATTAAACATCCTAACTAAGCCACAGTGACCTGAGGAGTACCCATGATCTCAGGGAATGGTGCTGGCTCGACCCCAGAATGAATGTCCCTAGCCATGCCAGCAGCAGCCCAAGCCAATTGTTACATGACCACCAGGCTAAGAACTGCTTCATAAGCAAAACACACATGGATCCCAGTCCTACAAACAGGCATAGAAAAAGCCAAATACATTTCCTTTTGCCACATACAATGCCTGGAGAAATCAAAGTGAGCAGCTTCCCAAGCCAGACCCTTTAATAGTGATTATTAGCAGTGTAGTGTCATTTTGGGGTCATCAGGACTTCTTGCCCCCATCAAGCAAAAATTAGCCTGAGCTGCACAATTTGCTAATCTTCATATTGAGCTATATCAAGAGCTGCTCTTGGAGGCCCATTCCAGAGGCTCTCATAATCAGCAGAGAACTGGTTATCACTGAGGTGCCCTAGGCCCCACCCAAGAACTCCAGATAAACCATAGGGATCACATATACTTCCAGTGAAGAGTTGTTAATTTTCAAAGTAAGAGTGCATGTAAGCATACCATAATTACTATTCTAATTCACATCAGGGTTAACTTTGTGGTCAGTTTCAGCTGATGCAAAGCTGGTGACTCACTTTATGGGCTGGGAGAAAATTCCTTGACAGTTCAGTGTCTATGTTAAGAACCCTAAAATAACTCTTTTCTTTCCTCCGAGAAGCCTAAAGAAGCTGATTTGATCTTTCTCCCCATTTCATCCTCACAACGATCCTGCAAGGTAAATTAGGCTGGGAGCCTGTGGCTGACCACATGCTGAGAGTTTCACAGCCAGATGAGGACTAGAACCCTCGCCTCCTCAGCTCCTGTCTGGAAGCTCTCCTTTTCCCCCTCTGTCAAGGAACTCAAGGCAGCTTACACATTCTTCCTCCTCAGTTCCTTTCTTCCAAAGATTTCAGGATCTCTTTGTTCTCGCCGTCCTTTTACCCTCACGGCAACCCAGTGCGGGAGGCTAAGATCAGGCTAAGAGGCGGTGACTTGACCAAGGGTCACCCAGAGAGCTTCTCGGCGAGAGCCGGACCGGCAGGCACCTCAGGTTGCGACCGTCTCCGGACCTGAACCAGCCTTCCCGCCCACACTTGACCCCCACCCACGAACGCACAGGCGCCCTGACCTCACGCGGCCGCCGCCCGACGCCTCCACCGACGAGACCTCGCAGAGCGCAGCGCCGAACCGGCAACGGTGAGAAGCTGTTACAACCGGAAGTTCGTCTCTTCCGCACCACGAGGTTTAAGGGGCGGGGCGAAGAGGCCGGCCAGCAGGAGGGGGTTTAACTCCGCCTTCGTAGAACGCGCGATTACGGAAGCCGGGAGGAAGCTGCGGGTGTGCGCGTGGACGCTGAGTGGGTTGCTAGGCGACGAGGTGCTTCCTTGGATACCCGGAGCGGAGGAAGAGAGAAGACGAGGGAGAGGCGTCGGGGAGCCGCCGAGGACGGACGCGAGGATGAAGCCGCCTCAGTGCCTGTGTCAGATCTGCACTTGCGGGTAAGAGCGAGACGGTGGCGGGGGGCACGGCGAGGTCCCTCTCTGACGTCTGGTGCCTTTTTGCTTCATTTAGTATATCTGTAATTTAGTATAATAGCGAAAGCTTTCTGGAAGGTTTGCAGGAATACAAACATCTCTAACAACAGTCTTGTGCATTATATAAAAACCATTTACATGCAAGCATATAAACATACAGCTCACGTATATATCTGAACAATATTGTGGAACAGAGCCAGATTTCTCCCAGTTCTCAAGTATACGAGCAAGAGGCAACATTTGCACATCAAGGGCTGGGGTTTTATTGTTAGTGTCACATGGCTTTCCATAAATGTATTCTCTGTATACCTGTACACTTGTCAGTGAACACACAAATTTAACTAACCGTGCTTTGAAATAAAGGTTTGAGAGATTTATCACTTGGAAGCTTATATTTACACAGATCTGAAAATAGAATAATTTTAATAATTATTCAAATATAATTAAATAGAATAATCCACCCTGTGAAACAGCAAATACTTCATACAAACAACAAGGTGCTCTTCACACATGACAGGTGTATACTATAGTGCCAACACCATGGGTTTCTTTATCTAATTGTTCAAAGAGTGCCTGGACTAGGACTGGGGAGAAACCAGAAGGATCTATTACTCCCATGTTAGTGAAACTCCCTTTCTATTGTATCTTTCATTTGGCTGTTATGAGTTATCAATGGTGTTTCACCACCATGGAGCACAAAGGATAGTTCCTAATAAAGCTCTAAATAAAGACTACAACGAGAGTCAACAGCCATGCCTTACTTCAAATCCTTCTTTTCTCCACCCCTGCCCATAGTCTCAACCTTAGGCTGGGCATATCCTCTCAGTCCAGTCTTCTGGTGGCAGCTACCCTGTGAAGATAAAATAGGTAGGAGAAGGAAAGAGAGAAACTTGTATGCTGCTGTAACCCCTTCTATGCTGCAGCAGGAAGGGGTGGAAATAAAAAATGGACTACTTAATATTGCATTTCTCATGTCTATATCATATTGTGTCGCCCCCCCCCCCGCACCTTCAGACTTTTCCAGTGCTGTGTTATTTGCACACTGGTGATGGTATGAGAAAACTCCCTGTGAGCTGTTTGAGTTAGGTTAAGTAAACTAAAGGTTGCCTACTACATTTTTGTGTGCCTGCTTTTTTTCTTGATCAGCAGCTACTGATGCAGTTCTTCTGGATATTCTGTGTAATTAGTTCACTCAATCACTCCAGATGCAAACATCACAGAACTATTTAGTCTTAGAGGAAAGGTGTCTGTTGCATCTCTGCTTGCCTCACTTCCCTAGGGTTGTTTCTTTCTGCTGTGGCAGCATTTCTTCACACAAAAGCAGTTGGTTCCTTTGAAAGCACGTAGACTGCTGGCATTTTCCAGTGCCAGCTACAAATATTTGGCTCATAGATGTACTATTAAACATGTTGATGCACTCAATAAGCACATTTCAAACAATGCTAGTATTAGTCATTGTGGGATGATACGTAACTACTAAGATCACAATGAATGGCAAGGAGGAATTGAATGCTTTCTGCCCATAACTTCAGTACTGATGATCCCTCATCTCAAGCTGCTACTTGCATTGGAATGAAATCATCTTTGGCTCCAATGACAGGAGGCTTCAAAGAACTAGAAAGGGTTACACTCTCCTCTCCACCTATTGCAATTCCCATAATTATTACCAACCTCTCAGTATTTGCTATTTGTATATTTTTAAGTGTAAATTAAATGCAAATATAGCTATACCTAGCTTGGTCCTAAGAACTATTAAATTTTATTTTTGGCTTTGAGAGCTATTACATATTACTGTTACAAGTTCTCAGTCAACATTTTTGAGTGTATAAAGTTATGCATTCCTTGAATTTTACCCTTGCAAAAGGAGTTGCAAACATCTCTGTTCCAACATCCTTACTTTTAAAAACTGGCTCTACAAATCTTTTTTAACTATCTTTTGATCCACCTTAGCCTCTACTGACAAATTTTTAGGAAATATTCTTGTTTCCATTTTGAGGTAAGATTATCTTTCCAATGGATACTGACTTAGGAACCAGTGGCCAGGAACCTGAATAACATGAAACTACTTCCATGAGCCTGAGAGGGATTTAAACTTGTTTTTCCCTAGCCCCAGCCTTCCATGTCACACAGTTGGCTGCTTTTGAAACCAAGCAGGAATTTCAAAAGCAGTTTTGTATATGGGGTGGACTCATCTGTTTTGTTTTGTTTTGTTTTGAAAAGGTAAAACATTTCAGTGTGAACTTAAGCAGTTCTTTGGATCCTGGCCAGTATAAATATTGGATGACATAACACTGGAAGAGGCAGGGGAGCTTCAGGCCAAGCAAATACATTTCTATGGAACACGGTATAATAAAATTCCTGTGAAACGTGCCTACAAACAAATGGTTTGCAAAGCAAACATTGCCAACTATTTTGTGGTTAATAAAACTCAAGTAGATATTGATTTAGTCAGTGAATTGAATTTGCTCTGCTTTGGCAACAGCACTATTTGTCTCAGTGGGAAGACTTGTCTCTTGGGTCTTGTTACCTGGGGAGTACAGCCACATACATATTCGGGTTACTAAGAGGAAAAGAAACAACATGAAAAAGACGCAATGGATTTTTTTCTTTTTCTTTAGGTAGTAGGGATTCTGCTTCTGTTGCATTTCCTAAACACAGCAATTATCTGAGCATGGTTAGTCTCATTGATCTCTATGGGATAATTTTATAAGGGCTAAGAGGACTGTATTCCTTTATCTCATAAACATTAGCATTTACTTGAATACCAGTGTGGATATAAGGTACATTGTTGTTTTCTCTGTGAAAAATTTCATTTTTACAGTCTGTGATTGCCTAAGTTCAGCAGTTCACTGTGATCAAAAACTTGCATTTATATGGCATATACAGTATGCTGAATAATGCACCCAGCTTCCATCATTTCCATTGATGCCCAAGCATTTTCACACTTTAGACTTGGGCTAACATAGTCTTCTAGTGCATGCTTGGGAATAAGCATCCTTGAATTCTGTGAAACATCTGAGTAAACATGTATCAGACTGCACTGTTCATCTAGAATTATAGTTCTGAGTGCATCTGTACAGATGGCTGGGCTGCACATCTGCAACAGAGGCTCAGTACTCTCTTCTAACATCAGTTCCCAGGATTCCTAGTGAGGAAGTCATGAAACTAATCCTGGTATGAAATTGCTGTCATTTTGTAGTTTAGATATGCCTAATAGCATTCACAAATTAAGAAGCTCCCTGCTCTGTTTATGAATTGGAGTCAGCTAATTTAACACACAGATAAGACTCAGGCAATAAACTGTAACTTACAAACTAGATGTAAATGATTAAAAGCATTGTGTGAGCTTTGTCCCTCCTCAGCCAGCTCTCATTACGCTAACATAAATGTAAAAGAGAGATAGCAGAGTATAGTAACAGCTGTGGGTTTATTGACAAAGTTGCCTATGACTACTTTAGGTAAGTCTTCAAGCGGTAGATGTATATAATTCTATGCAAAAACAATGCCAATGACTTACTTAACATACAGTGTAGGGTGCAAGGCCCAGCAGCATTTTCTGCAGCTCCAGAATTTGCATCCAATTTTTTTTATCTAGACAAATGCTTCGGGCCACCTAGATCAGTGGTTTTCAACCTTTCCACAGCTGGGGACCGGTGAAAACAGGAAAACCACCTTGGGGACCACTGAGGCAGAAACAAAAAGCACCATACACATCATACAATATCCTGTGTATTAGTTTCCAAAGACAATACCAAAAAAAGAAAAGAAAAAGAAAATTCTCCGAAACAGCCAGAATCTGAGCAGCAGAACATGCCAACAAAGGAACAAAATACTGAAATCTGTGCAGCGTGGCTCCCAGTCAGCTCCCACCAAGTCGGCTCTCCCTTCTCTGGCCATCCCCCGCCATGGCACCGGCACACACATCCCCGCCCCCCGGCAAATGCAATGCCAACTGAGGAATAGGTGGTGAAGTACAGACAGCCCTCCTGCTGGTGAGCAGGATGTGGCCCCCAACGGACTGGCAGGAAATCTCCATGGCATGGTGCCAGTCCGCGGACCAGTGGTTGAAAACCAGTGACCTAAATGATATGCTGCAGAGCAGCAGGAAAGGAGGCTGAGGCCTCATCCTCTGCCCTGCTCTCCCCCCTCTTGGGTGCCCCTTTAGCCCTCTCTGATTTCTGCTCTCAGAGGGACAGCAAGCATGGTTCTTTCCGTGGCAGTTCCACAGTCAGAGGACCTTGGGGCTCTGATTCCAACTCACCCTGTTGCCCTGCCCTGAACCAGACAATGTAGGGAAGCCATGAGATTCCACCCTTGAGCTATTAAAAGCAGGCTTGCAACTATGTTCTGAAAAGTTACTACTGCAGTAACAAAAATTTCTTATAGACTACACTTGCCAAGGTGCACCCAAAGTAGTCAAATTCAACAGTTTGAATTTTGAAAAGCAAAATAAAATGTCATCTCTTTACCACTGTAGAAATGCTCTTTGTCTTGTTATCTGAAAGAAATGAGTGTGTTTGATCCTGCATTAGGTCTAAATATACTTATTTTTAAAAGCTGAAATATTAGTCATACATTGAAATAAGAGATGTTTTTTCTGGGATTATCCTCTGTTGTTTATACTGGTGTTATACATTACAGGAAAAAAAAGATAAATATAATAGTTCAACTGTCATTTTTAGATGGCTCTAAATTTTAGATTGGTGGGGAGAAAAATAAGTTCTTGGAAATGGAATGTAAAGATGAGATTTAGACTTCTAAAATTATTTTCAGAGATATGTTTGGCAGGATATGTATAAAAGAGAAAGAGAGAGAAAGAGGAGGAGAAACAGAGGGAGAAAGAGAGAGAGAGAAGCAGGGAGGATGATGACTAGTTGACTTACATGTGATGTCACAATTCATCGCATCTCAAACAATATATCATTCCTTGACAACTGCAGAGGCACAAGCAACCAGAAAAGAAGGTGAGACCATTCTGATCGCAGGTACTTAAACTTTTAGGTATATAGCAACCTTTTAAGATGCTTCCTTAAATGTAACTATAGATAAATATGGTGGTGGGTAAGTTGGAAAGATCATAGGTGCACAAGCTGCTGACTGCCGAATTGTGCCCTGAACCTTCATCATGTGGATGTGGCCAGGATGGCCGAGCTCCTGTCCCATGAAGGCAAAGAGAAATGGCCTAAGTGAGAGAAAAACAGGGGTTCTCCTCCCTTGCCTCCTCAACACTAACATCTACAGCCTGCCTAACTTGTCTCTTCTTCCTGGCCAGCTTTTCTGAGAGCGTTATATATAAAAGGCCAGAGTCTGCTTGATGAATAGGGTAGAGTTTTGGACCCAGACTTGGAAGAATCAGATTCAAGTCCCTGACCTCCCTCACACAGTACCCCTTTGAAGATGAATGGTTAACGGTTCGGAGCAGGTACTCTGTCCTGAGTTTCCTGCAGGACAAGTAGGATAGAAATATAATATTAATACAGCCTTTTCTTTCAAGAAGGAAGGAGATGGCTCAAGTTTCCCTTTACCCTAACGTTCGCTTATCCTAGCTCCACTCAGGTTGTCCCTTCTGGCGAAGGATTTTTTTTGAATGGGATACTATGTTTTAAAACCATCTAAAATCTACAACATCCATGATAATAATGTTTATATTTCAAGGATTCATTTGGAGACAAATACAGTTTATCATCTGTCCAGTTTTCAACAGAAATCATACCAGAGACACACTGTTCTCTGATGAGTCATTTTTGTTCATTCACACAGAAGAATAAATACTTATTGACAGGTTACTTTTATTGATGTCATTTCTCTTTTTAGAAGCTTTACTGAACTTCCTTGAGAGAGGTTTTGGTAGCCGTAAATTTTACTCTATCCTGTTAGGGTTTTTTGTTTTTGTTTGTTTTTGCTTGTTAGCCTTAGGAAACTGAAGTGCATTGGAGAAGTAAACATGCTTCCAAAATGCTATGTCCAAATGTAAGCATTTTTCACAAGCACAGAAGCCTTTTTAGTGAAGATTAAAAAATTATTAAAGAATTGGTTTAATAAGCTGCCAGCAATCTATATTCCCAGGTGGGCATTGTTGTCCTATTATAACAATTCGTTATAAAATGTATTGGCTGAAATGTATTGGAGGAAGCAACAAGGCTCTGTTTTTGCTTTTTGTTGCTTTCTATCAGTTCAGCTTATAGCCTACGAGGCTACATGGAATTGTACCATCCCAAGTCAAAGTAGCTCACCTGGGACTTACAGCAAGGACAGGCAGCCTGATGTGATCCAGCAGCTCCAGCCAACATGGCTTATGGTCAGGGATGATAGGAGTTATAGTCTGAAACATCTGGAGGACACCCGATTATTTACTCCTGTCTTACAGTGAATGAGGTAGCACAATTTTGGATTGGACCATTTCAGAGGAAAGTGGAAGGACTGCATTTTGAATCTTCCCCAAGTAGACTCTGCATATAAGCTTGAGAAATGATTAATGTAGCATAGGCGAAAGAGTACCTCTAGCTGATGTGCAGGACCCGGTAAAGTAAGGGAGTGTTCAGTGACAACCCATTCTCAGTCTGACACGTCACAGTCCAGAATTCTACCACCTATTCTATTCTACCACTAGCTCTTTTCTCATCTTTCCACCACTTATATATTGAACATATGTCCAAGCATGCAAGCACTTCCTTCAAATTATGTGCACTTGGAGGAATGTGTGAATGGGAAGCTACTTCTGTACAACTATGTATATGTAGGCTCTGTGCACAGAGTCTGGAACCTTAATTTTCAGTCATCTGGAAGTGGGCAAGGACAGTTGTCCATGTGTGTAGCCTTCTCTGATCATCTTCTCAAAATGCAATCAGGAGCAGGTCCCATAACAGTGATTCCTCTCCCCTCCATCTATTCAGTATGTGTCTGGAGAGAAACTGATAAGAGCTATCCTGTAATGTTGAGCTTTAGTTCAACAGTGAGATGCCGAGCTTGTTAAAAAATTGCCTCACAGAAATGAGCAGCTTTACTGATGGTGGATACACCCTTCAATTCAAGGGACTTGCCTTAGTGGTGACATGCAAGATGATAATTTCTCGCCTGTCAGTAGGAGTGTGCTGGTTCACATTGTCACATTGCTGTCCCGCTTGAGGAGGTGTCACAACAGGAGATACTATCCATGCTGGCCGCTGCTTTGATTGAAGTCATGAAACATAGGGATTTTGAAGAACCCTCTCCAGTGAAAACCAGGGCCAATCAAAACAGTTTTGTTCCAATTAGAGGGTGGAAGCTATTTTTATCCATTAATAGACAGTCACTCACAATTTAAGTTTTCACATTCTTGTACAATACATGTTTTCTGTCACTGATAGTAAAGATAGTCCTTTACTTGCCCCTCCTGCCTCATTTATGAGAATCAGATCCAAGGAATGAAGGTATATGTGATGCTAAAAGAGATCTGAGTAGAGTGAAAAGCATGAATGTGTTTCCAGAAGATCTGCAAGAACTGTTTGAGATAACCCATCAATAGGAGAAAACGTGTATATGGAGAAAAGGTATGTAGATAGGATGAAGACAGTCAAGTTGCTACACACTGAGTAGGTAAATCTAAGGTAAATCTAAGGGCAATATCTCATAGATAACATTGTTCTCTGATAGGGCTATACTTGAATGGTAGAACACATGGCCCTTCATACTAAAGACAGTTGGCGTTGTTCGGTATTTGAAATTTTTTTGATTAAAAACATCTCATATAGCAGCACTGGAAAAGGCATCTGCCTGAGCTTTGGTGAGCTGCCACCACTGCGAATAATCTTGTACTGCATATTTTTACCTAATGTATGGCAGCACTGTGTATGCAGGACAGCAAGGCACTTCTTGTCACAAGGCTTGCTAAATACAGCTTGTTTAGATACCTGAATTTTGGAATGAGAAAAAAAGGATGTGAAACAAGCTTGTGGACATAAGCGCAATGTAACTTGCAGTTTCTTTTTGTACTACTTTTTATGCTAACAATAACATGCTGCTTTCTGTTAAAAGTTTTTACAGGCTTGAAAGTTTTAGGGGTGATTGTAATTCTACTCCTCCAGCCCTAGTTTGTGCCTGTACCATCTTTAGCTAATGTTTTCTTTATTTGTCTGTTGCTAAATTCCAGGCGCCACCGTTGCCCCCATAATCCCACCAGGATTTATGACTATGGGGGAGAGTCGAGTCTCATGACAGAATACGTGGACAAATATCCTCTGCATGGTAGTGTTCCTCCTGCCCAGATCCTCAAGCCCAAGCAGGAATATCAAAGCCATGGAGGGAAAATGGAAGGCATCACAACTTTCAAGTAAATGTTTCACGGCAGTTGATAGAAGTTGCAACCCCAAGAAATCATGACGAGGACATGAATGGGACAGAGGGGAGCGTTAGTGAGATTTAGCCATGTGACTGAGTGGTATTAAGTGAACAGTGAATAATTTGACTTGTACTGTCCAGTTAAAGAAATAATAATCAATTGTTTATGCAGCAAATCTGCCTCACCATGCATAAACAAAAACTTGGAAGAAGCAAAACATTGTGTTTACAAATGCCTGGAGGTAACTTAATGCAGCTGAGTTAGAAAAACATTATGGGGATTTCCATTTCCAAGATGGCACCTGCCATCCACAGCTTTCACATGTCCACCAGACAGTATCTAGATGGCCATAGGATTGCTGGGATCCCCAGCTGTGAGGCTGGACTTTTGCTCCAAGCCCAGCTGGGGACCTGGGTTTCTGTCCCCCATCTCTCTCACACAGCTGGTGTAGAAAGAACTGCTCTGGTTGCTTCCCCAAGCTTGTAAGAGTAACTTTGGAAGAGTTGGGGAGTATTCAGGAGTGGAAACTAGCACTGCTAAAATATGATGCATTCTGGCAACACTTTGTTCCCTCCCACTTCAGGACACCCCACTAAATGCAGGGCAGGAGGAGTGCTCAGACAGGATTCATCTCTGTAGTCCTGCTACCCAGCATAAGATGCCAGTATTCTTCCAAGTTTGGATGGTTTTAGGTGTTGTAATTAGACTGTTCCCTAATAGCTATTAACTGGGGCCACCATTTTAATAAATCCAGAGATTTTAATTGACAGATAAATTCAATTTTGCAGCCCTAACTATAGTATTTGGCTCTCCATTATTGAAAGAGTAACTCTTTGAAACTCTTTCAAACTCTTTCAAAGAGTTTATTCTTTAATGTCTTCAACTAAGTTTTGTCCATTATTGTCACATCTGTTGACTATTTAGTTTCAGTGCTTTTTGCTTCCCTCCCTCCAGGTCTGACTACCTTCCATATGATGTGGCAAATCGGCCTGTTCGGTTGCAAGAAGAATACAAACCGATAGCTGGAGATATTGAACTGGCAACCACTTACAGAAGAGATTATAATGCTCACAAAATAGAACCAGTGATCTTAGTAAAACCTGTAGAAAGGAAATATATTAGTGGAGGCAAACTGAATACCATACCCACTTACCGAGGTAAAATCATGTGCTAATTTTACAAAAAGAATCAGGATGGTGATGACCCAAATTGCAACACTGTAGAGGTAATTGTTGGCTTGGCTTTTGCAGTGCTGTCCAGGGATTGTGAAGGAGTTTGTTCGCAGTGGACTCTTGTTAAGTTAGGTCCTCTAAGAATGTGCACATTGTGAGTTAGCATCCTTGATGGACTCTGAAACAAAAAACCTAGTCTTTCACATGGTGTGATGAAACTCAAATACTTTGGCCACCTAATGAGAAGGAAGGACTCCCTGGAGAAGAGTCTAATGCTGGGAACAATAGATGGCAAAAGGAGAAGGGGGCAGCAGAGGATGAGGTGGCTGGATGGAGTCACTGAAGCAGTCGGCGTGACCTTCAGTGGACTCCGGGGGATGGTGGAGGACAGGAAGGCCTGGAGGAGTGTTGTCCATGGGGTCGCGATGAGTTGGACATGACTTCGCGACTAACAACAACAACAAAAATGCACATATATGTTGCCACCCACTGTAAGCATATTTATTCCAGTGAATTCCAGTGAATTCAATGGATCTTAATTCCTGGTAAAGGTGTTTATGATTTCTAATATAAACACCTATAAAGCTCATTCCCTCTTCTCAGTGAACCTGGGGAATTGCAATTGTGTATATGTGTATTTTAGAGGCATTAGTGATCTTTAACAAAGAAATCTGAGCACCTGCAGCAAACTACAGTCCCCAGGATTGAGGGAAGCCAGAAAATGCTATGAAACAGTAACAGTTTTAGTGGGAGTATGCCCTTACCTAGCTGTTTCTGGCCCACTGTGGTTGAAAGCAAATATATACAACCCTGTAGGTTGTACCCATCATTAGTAACAGCTTTGATGGCAGGCTGGACACACAGCTCAGGTGGCAATTAATCCATCGTCAAGTCAGCAATGCAAGAAATTCGCAATCCTGTCAAATTTTGGTAGTAAATACTGTTTTTGTCTTAAAGCTGACTATAGGGCCTGGGAGGTGCAAAAAAAGGAGCCAAATAAAGTGGAGAACACCTACCATCCTCCCATGGAAAAGTTTGGAAACACCACTACTTTCCAAGATGCCTTTTTCCCTAAGGAGCTCACACTTCGGAAAAGTTTTAAACCCACTGCTGTGACCAAACTCTCAGATCAACCTTTTATCAGTGTTACAAGTCATCGCAGTGATTATGTTCCTCACCAACTGGAACCAAAAGCAAAAATGACAAAAGAAGAATACAAACCAAATAGCCAACCCTTTGAAGACATCACAACCCACCGGCGTGATTTTAGAGGGCTTATTGGTGAACAGCCCAAAAGTTTCAAACCTGAAATGTCTAGAGTGGAGCTAAAGGCTCATTTTGACGGAATCACAGAATTCCGTGATCGTTTTCAGCCATGGGCAATCTCCTTACCAGAAGTCCGCAAAACAAAAGAATATGTTCCACCCACGGGCAGCATGGATTTAACCTCTACAAGCCACATTGATTATATTCCACATGATGTCAGTCCAGTTGTCCTCATGAGACCTGTAGAAAGGAGCAAGAGAAATAACGCTCCCTTCCAAGGGAGCACAACCATGAGAGATGCCTTTCAAGCTTGGGATACCTGTCGGCCAGAGATTGTCAAAAGATCTCCAGAAGTTCCAAAGCCTTCTGGGAAATTTGATGGCATGACCACCTTCAGAGCTCATTATATACCACATGATATTGTCCCAGCTCAGAGCTGTAAGCCTTTAAAGATGGCTCTATCTAGTTCAGTGCCTTTTGAAGATGGAACCATTTACCGTACTGAATATACTCCAAAGAAACAGCAGATCTGTCCAGCAACGTACCCATCTCCTCCGGGATATGTCTTTGTCAGCACTGATTCTCGTGGTCACAAATTCTTCCGCAGAGTTACACCAGATGTCAATAACATTGCCCATACAAATGGTAATCATGTTCCAAGAGAAATAGCAGTTATATCGTAACTCTTAAGTCCCATGGTTTGCTCATAAGCATGCTGAAAAATCACCATACAGTGGGCAGACAATAACTCTACACATTCTAAATAAGCACACTGAGATTTTTTGGGTGATAAAACTCTGATTAGTAAAATACAAATCATTTTTTGTGAAAACTTTTTTCCCTAACTACATCTTGAGGTGCCTGTTCATTTTATCAAGACAGTAACTTTCGGACAATAATTCTATGATTTATTTTAATATATGCACTGCGGAATTCTATTACATCTATATAATTGTGTACTCTTCTTATATACAGCAAACAAATTCCTCCCAGCCCACTTCCTTAGAATATGTGCAGAAAAAGGGTCATAGTTAAGAAGACCTTTTTAAAATATAAAAGTTTCCAGGTTAATTCCTAATCCAGTTCAGAGATCTTGAACCCTTTAGTAGGATTCAGATGTTAAACCTTGTGAAGCTGCCTGAATTACTGGGTAGTTACTACTAGGTATAAGCAGAAATGACTAAATCAACTATTGGCCTAGTTTTGTATAAGGTAACTAAAGATTACTGTGTTTACTGTTGCACAGAGCATTTTCACAAAACTTGGCATTGCACTAGTTCAAATATTTACAATCAAGATGTAATACCTAAATTGAGATACCCAACTTCTCTAACTTGAAAATGCATCTCTAACATGTCTGTTTTGACCAGTATAGAAAGAGGATTCCTCATTTTATGAAACTAAGTAAACTTTAGAGCCAAATAATTTTCCAGCTCTCTTTTCAAACAGCCCATTGCATCTTAGAAAACATACAATATGTTTAAGCAGTAGTCGTGAGAGGGATTATAACCCAGTCTTTCAGCTTTTTTTTTCAGGCTCAATATACAGTCCAAATTCCAGTGAACATGCCACTTGTATGTACTTGCTGCATATTAGGAACTAGCTACACAGAAAATGCCATAGATCCATGACTGTTAAATGTGATGCAAACATTTCTAGTTTTGTCCTGTTACCATCCAGCCAGGCCAACTTTTAACTATGTCTTGAAGCAAAGTACCTCTTTCCACCAAATACATTTATAGTAAATCTGATGGCTGATAGGGGTAGCCCATTTTCATGGGCATGTACATTCTTCACAGCTTTACCAAATAGCAATATATCAGTTCTTTCATGTTCAGTTAATGTCCCAGGAAAGAATCAGGTGATCAGAACAGACCTATTTTTCTTTACATTGATTCTTCTAAAATATGGCACGTCCATATTTTTCTTCAACAGTTTCTGCTCTTGTCTTTAAGACAATCAACGTATTACCAGGTACTGGTCCTTTGGAATTGCATCCAATTAATTCTACATTAAACAGTATATTTTTGTGTCACATAAGTTGGCCTAGCTCAGCTCAGCAAAGGATGGTCTGGGAGTAAGTGTACATTGTCTTGTAAACCAGAGTGTAAGACTAATCCAGCTCTAATTAGCCATGACACGTGCCCTTCTGAAAGCCATCGAACTTAGGTATATTTGTTACTTCATTAAATATATATATATATATATATATATATATATATATATAT
>NW_025335817.1:8247520-8248242 GCF_004798865.1 Varanus komodoensis | reverse complement strand
GCTGATTAATCAGCTGCGCCCCTACCTGGAGTATGACTGCCTGGCGACGGTGACACACGCGCTGGTGACTTCCCGCCTAGACTTCTGTAACGCACTTTACGTGGGGCTTCCCTTGAAGATGGTCCAGATACTTCAATTGGTTCAAAATAGAGCTGCCAGGTTGCTGACGGGGACGGGGCGTTATGTTCACATGACTCCAATCTTCCGACAGCTTCACTGGCTTCCCATTGAAGTCCAGGCCCAATTCAAGGTGTTGGTTATGACCTATAAAGCCCTAAACGGCTTGGGACCTGGTTACCTGAAGGAGCGCTTACATTCATATATGCCCGACCGCCCCTTGAGATCTGCGGGAGAGGCCCTTCTCCGGGAACCCTCCGTGAAAGAAATTAGGAAGGTAGGTACTCGGAGGAAGGCTTTCTCTGCGGTGGCGCCCAATCTATGGAATATGCTCCCCAGAGAGGTCCGCCTGGCGCCGTCGTTATTTGTTTTTTGGCGCCAGGTGAAGACCTTTTTATTTAAACGTCATTTTAATTGTTAACAATATTTACTTATTTATCTGGCCAGGGCAACTTCTTTTCTTTTCTTTTATTACTTTTCTAACTCCTTTTATATCGTTTATATTTTTTATTTATTTTATATTATTAATTTTAATTTTATATTGTTATTTTTGTATTGTATTGTATTTTATTGTGTTGTAAGCCACCCCGAAGCCTCGGGGTGGC